>NW_027480423.1:30600000-30829017 GCF_051401765.1 Calliopsis andreniformis
TGGTCATTTCTACGTTCCGGGCAACCTAGGCTTCACCCTAGGGCGTTGCTCCACCAGATCGAATAGTTAGGGCCTTAGAAGTCAATGCCACAAGCATAAGGTACATTATAAATACAACAGCTTTTCCATCGTATAACAGGAACAATAGCAACCAGTGTGAAAGGTATGTTCATTTCTACGTTCCGGGCAACCTAGGCGTCACTCTAAGGCGTTGCTCCACCAGATCGAATAGTTAGGGCCTAAGAAGTCAACGCCAGAAGCATAAAATACAATATAAATGCAACAGCTTTTCCATCGTATAAAATGACTAATTGCAAAGAGTTTGAAAGTAATGGTCATTTCTACGTTCCGGGCAACCTAGGTTTCACTCTAGGGCGTTGCTCCACCAGATCGAATAGTTAGTGCCTTAGAAGTGAACGACAGAAGCATTAAATACAATATAAATACAACAGTTTTTCCATCGTATAAACCGGATAATTGCAACCAGTATGAAAGTTATTTTCATTTCTACTTTCCGGGCAACCTAGGATTCACCCTAGGGCGTTGCTCCAACAGATTGAATAGTTAGTGCCTTAGAAGTCAACGCCCGAAGCATCAAATGCAATAAAAATACAACAGTTTTTCCATCATATAACAGGAGTAATTGCAACCAGTTTGAAAGTGATGATCATTTCTACGTTCCGGGCACCCTAGGCTTCAATCTAGGGCGTTGCTCCACCATATGGAACACTTAGTGCCTTAGAAGTCAACGCCAGAAGCATAAAATACAATATAAATACAACAGTTTTTCCATCGTATAACAGGAATAATTGCAACCAGTTTGAAAGTTATGGTCATTTCTACTTTCCGGGCAACCTAGGCTTCACCCTAGGGCGTTGTTCCACCAGATCGAATAGTTAGGGCCTAAGAAGTGAACGCCAGAAGCATATAATACAATATAAATACAACAGTTTTTCCATCGTATAAAACGAATAATTGCAACCAGTGTGAAAGTTATGGTCATTTCTACGTTCCGGGCAACCTGGGCTTCACTCTAGGGCGTTGCTCCAACAGATCGAATAGTTGGTGCCTTAGAAGTCAACGTCAGAAGCATAAAATACAATATAAATACAACAGTTTTTCCATCGTATAAAACGAATAATTGCAACCAGTATGAAAGTTATGGACATTTCTACTTTCCGGGCAGCCTAGGCTTCACCCTAGGGCGTTGCTCCAACAGATTGAATAGTTAGGTCCTTAGAAGTCAACACCAGGAGCATAAAATACAATATAAATGCAACAGCTTTTCCATCGTATAAAATGAATAATTGCAACCAGTTTGAAAGTTATGGTCATTTCTACTTTCCGGTCAACCTACGCTTCACCCTAGGGCGATGTTCCACCCGATCGAATAGTTACGGCCTAAGAAGTGAACGCCAGAAGCATATAATACAATATAAATACAACAGTTTTTCCATCGTATAAAACGAATAATTGCAACCAGTGTGAAAGTTATGGTCATTTCTACGTTGCGGGCAACCTAGGCTTCACTCTAGGGCGTTGCTCCAACAGATCGAATAGTTGATGCCTTAGAAGTCAACGTCAGAAGCATAAAATACAATATAAATACAACAGTTTTTCCATCGTATAAAATGAATAATTGCAAACATTGCGATTGTAATGGTCATTCCACGTTCCGGGCAACCTAGGCGTCACTCTAGTGCGTTGCTCCACCACATCTAATAGCTACGGCCTTAGACGTCAACGACAGAAGCATAGAATACAATAAAGATGCAACAGCTTTTCCATCGTATAAAACGAATAATTGCAACCAGTGTGAAAGTTATTGTCATTTCTACTTTCCGCGCAAGCTAGGCTTCACCCTAGGGCGTTGTTCTACCCGACCGAATAGTTAGAGCCTTAGAAGTCAACGCCAGGAGCATAAGATACAATATAAATATAACAGTTTTTCCATCGTATAGAACGAATAATTGCAACCAGTATGAAACTTATGGTCACTTGTACTTTCCGAGAAACCTAGGCTTCAACCCTAGGGCGTTGCTCCAACAGATTCAATAGTTAGGGCCTTAGAAGTCAACGCCCGAAGCATAAAATGCAATAAAAATACAACAGTGTTTCCATCATATAACAGGAATAATTGCAACCAGTTTGAAAGCGATGGCCAATTCTACGTTCCGGGCAACCTAGGCTTCACTCTGTTGCGTTGCTCCACCAGATCGAATAGTTAGTGCCTTAGAAGTCAACGCCAGAAGCTTAAAATACAATATAAATACAACAGTTTTTCCATTGTATAAAACGAATAATTGCTACCAGTGTGAAAGTTATGGTCATTTCTACGTTCCGGGCTACCTAGGCCTCACTCTAGGGCGGTGCTCCACCAAATCGAATAGCTAGGGCCTTAGAAGTCAACGCCAGAAGCATAAAATGCAATAAAGATGCAAAAGTTTTTCTATCGAATAACAGGAATAACTGCAAACAGTATGAAAGTACTGGACATTTCTACGTTCCGGGTAACCTAGGTTTCACTCTAGGGCGTTGCTCCACCAGATCGAATAGCTAGGGACTTAGAATTCAACGCCATAAGAATAAAATACAATATAAGTACAACAGTTTTTCCATCGTATAAAATGAATAATTGCAACCAGTGTGAAAGTTATGGTCATTTCTACATTTCGAGCAACCTAGGCTTCACTCTAGGGCGTTGCTCCACCTGATCGAATAGTTAGGGCCTTAGAGGCCAACGCCCGAAGCATTAAATACAAAATAAATAGAACAGTTTTTCCATTGTATAAAACGAATGATTGCTACCAGTGTGAAAGTTATGGTCATTTCTACGTTCCGCGCAACCTGGGCTTTACTCTAGGGCGTTGTTCCACCAGATGGAATAGTTAGGGCCCAAGAAGTCAACGCCAGAAGCATAAAATACGATATAAGTACAACAGCTTTTCCGTCGTATAAAACAAATAATTGCAACCAGTGTGAAAGTTATGGTCATTTCTACGTTCCGGGCAACCTAGGCTTCACTGTGTGGCGTTCTTCAACCACATCGGATAGCTACGGCCTCAGAAGTTGTTCGGTACGAATAGTTCGAGAAAATTAGTTTTGAAACTTAATAGTATTTATTTTACCCAACGGGTTCGTTGTTAAAGTCACTGTACAAAAAAAAACTTAAATACATGAGCAAAACACGGTATGAACAGAAATTGATTTGATCAATAACCTGATTTGAACTGTTTTTACTATTATTTCCCGCGTAAGTGGATTAATCGGTTTCGCAGCTGCGGTTACCGTTACTTGCGACCGGTCACGAGACGCACGACGTCGCGAAAAACAAAAAGATTCGGTACAGCAGAGAAAGAGCACACTACACACGAGACACGAGTCGTCTGGCCCCTTCGTCCGCCGGACGGGCGAGCGAGATGGATATCGACCTGGAAGCCTCGTTATTTGAACTTGATTGGTTAATTCCAGAATCGATTGTCGATACCCAAATCGCCGCCGGACGGTGCTGACATCTGACTCAGCGATGGGCCAGCCGACTCGGGAGCTCATTCGCCACCGAATGCTGCCGGTCGCGCGGTTGCGCAGTAACCTTGTGCGCATCCGCCGCCGACCCACACAGCCAATCCGCAACATTCCCGCCCGCCTCGTCAGCAATTGACGAAATCGTGCCTGGTCCTGGCCAATCAGAATGGTTGTTACAAGGTTGCAGCGATCGGACTGAATGAATCGGCGACGCACAACGCAGTCCTAAACCCACGCCTGGAGGTGCTACAAAAGAAAACTAAATTTACAAGTGTGAACAAAAGTGTAGTGGTATTAGTGATGAAATTGTGATTAGTGATCACGTCTAAGCCTAAAGTGACTGGCTAACAGCTACGTGACGTGAATCTTTGACGATACGCGACACAAGAAGTTCGAGGTTAAGTAAATTTCTAAGCGAATGAGATTAATAATACTAATGTTCTTAAGACTACGAAAACTTATACTACGATTCTTAAGACTACAAGAACTTATACTACGATTCAAGGAGCAGAGAATGAGTCCAGCCTCTAGGATCCTCCATCATTCTTCTCCTCGTTTTCAGGTGCAAACAGAGGGATCAGTTTGTGCACCGGTCTGAGAAGATGTGAAGTAGAAGTACGCACCGTTGCTACTGGAATGGAACTGTCTGGTCCCGGGTGCACCCGAACAACACGAGCAAGAGGCCACTGAGTGGGAGGTAAAAGCTCGTTTTTCACAAGACATAAAAATCCAGCCTTGATTTGTGCTTGTTTTGTTTCCATTTGCCCCTGGTTTGAAGTGTGTTCAAGTACTCCTGAGACCACCGCCTCCAAAAGTGCTGCTGAAGCTGCTGAATGAGCTGCCACCTGGATAACCTGGCTCCTGGTAGGTCCTCGAGGCTGGGCTCTGGTATAGCGGTGAGTGGTTCGCCTATCAGAAAGTGCCCTGGAGTTAGGGCTGCTGGATCCCCAGGGTCGTCAGTTAATGGCTGCAAAGGTCGAGAATTGAGGCAAGCCTCGATGCCAGTCAGTTGCGTGGTCAGCTCCTCAAAAGAAAGACGCTGTTCCCCGATGATTCTGCGAAGGTGATGCTTCACAGATTTGACAGCAGCCTCCCAGATACCCCCAAAGTGCGGAGCTGAAGGGGGATTGAATTTCCAGGAGATGCCCTCCCTAGAGGCTGCAGCGAATGGGCCACCTCCTCTATCAACAGATTGCCTGAGCAAGGCCCGCAGCTCATGATTGGCTCCCACGAAATTTCGACCACAGTCGCTGTAGATCTCAGCACAACGACCCCGCCGAGATATGAACCGTCTGAGAGCCGCCAAGAAGGTTTCGGTGGACCCATCCGACACAGCCTCCAAATGCACCGCTTTAGTGGATAGACAAATGAAGACTGCGATGTATCCCTTGGAACTCTGCTGACCACGCCCCCGACTGACGCGGAGGTGTATAGGTCCCGCATAATCAATTCCTGATCTGAAAAAGGGACGACAAGGAGTTATTCGAGCCACGGGGAGATTTCCCATTTTTGGCTGGGCAGTTTGCCCCTTCCATCTAATACAGACTGTACATCTGCTAATAAATGACTTCACTGTGGGACGACCTCTGAGAATCCAGCACTCCTGGCGCAGTGTAGCTAGTTTAAGCTGTGTCCCCCCGTGCAGGCATCGTTTGTGAGCAGCTTCGACCCACAACTTAGCCAGAGGATATTCATCTGGGAGTATAGCAGGATGCGTTTGATCGTAGGGAAGATTAGCCGCTTGTATGCGGCCTCCGACTCGCAGCACCCCGCTCGTGTCCAGGAATGGATTCAATTTGATCAGCCGACTCTTGGCGGCCACGGGCTGGTTCCCTTGTAGATTGAGGATGTCTTCAGAAAAGGCCGCCGCTTGCTCCAGGCGAAGAAGGGTGAGCTTTACTGTGTGTACCTCTGAAGCCGTTATTACTGACATTTCCCTTTCCGATCCAGGCAGCCATCGCCGACACCAAGCAAGGACCCTGAACAGGCGTGTGAGACTAGAGAAGCGCCTAATTAATGAGCTGGATGAGCTTTCCCGTGGTTGAGTCATATGATGCACATTCAGCTCCTCAGGATCGTAGCGGGGCTCCTCCTGTGAAATTGACTCTGGAAATTGATCCAAGGAAGAGAGCCACTCAGGTCCCCGCCACCACAGTTGGAAGGCAGACAGCTCGGCAGGGAGTAAACCTCTGGAAGCGCAGTCAGCTGGATTCTCTGAACCTCGGACGTGATGCCATCTGGCCCGCGGAAGCAGCTCTTGGATTTTCGCTACTCTGTTAGCGACATAAGTGGATCAGCGAGAAGGGTGCCCCTGTATCCAGCTTAGTGCCACCGTTGAATCCGACCACAGGTGCAGGTCCACGTCTTGCCACTCGAGCACTCTTGTTGTGTGCTCTACTAGTTTGGCCAGCAAATGGGCTGCACAGAGCTCCAGTCTCGGCAGCGAAACGCGCTTCAGTGGAGCTACCTTTGACTTGGCGACCATCAGGGAGACCGTTGCCGCTCCCTCGCTGTTGAAGGTGCGAGAGTAGACCACAGCAGCGTATGCGCGCTCCGAAGCGTCAGCGAACCCGTGGACCTCCACGGATTGTGAGAAGCGGCCCGTGCCAAGCCATCGAGGGACCTGAAGTTTTTCCAGCGCAGGAAGCTGACACTGGAACTGTTGCCACAGTAAGGCCTCCCTTTCTGGCAGAGGTGAGTCCCAATCGGCCTTCAGCAGCCACAAGGTTTGAATGAGCACCTTAGCCACAATAGTTACAGGCGCCATCCAGCCGAGAGGGTCGAATAGCTGAGCTGTTCCGCTGAGGACCGAGCGCTTAGTACATCCCGAGCTCCTGGGCGGCAACGTGGTGGTTACCTGAAAGCAGTCAGAAGACGGGATCCATTTGATCCCGAGAACACTGTGGAGTGTCGGAGAGTCCCATTCGACAACTCCTCTCCGTTCGTCAGAAGCGAGTCCGTCCAAGAGGCTCTTAGAATTGGAGGCCCACTTGCGGAGTGGAAATCCGCCCGCCGTGAGGAGTTCCCGCAGCTCCTGCTGCCTCAACATGGCCTCCGGCAGTGTGTCAGCTCCGGTGAGAACGTCGTCAACGTAGATGTCGCTCCTAATGATCTGTGCCCCCCGGGGGTAGCGTTGCTCCTCCATCTCCGCGAGCTGGCGCAGACATCTGATAGCCAAGTAGGGAGCGCAAGCCAGGCCGTAAGTGACGGTGTTGAGTTCGTAGTCCACCACGGTGCTGTCTGGAGTAGGTTTCCAAACGATCCGCTGCCATTTCCTGTCCTCAGGGTGAACCAGGATCTGCCGATACATCTTTTCGATGTCAGCAGAAAAGACGAATACGTACCGTCTCCAGCGCAGAAGAACGTCAGCGAGATTCGGCAGTAGATTCGGACCCCGCAGGAGGAACTCGTTAAGCGATCTTCCGTTGGAGGATGGCATTGAGCCATTGAAGACCACCCGCAACTTGGTCGTAGTGCTAGCTTCTCTAAATACTCCGTGGTGTGGAAGGTAGTATTCGTTACCTGAGACAGGATGCGACAAGGACGTCATGTGCCCCAGACTCTCATATGCCTCCATGAATTCTGAGTAGGCTTGCTGGAACCCTGCAGATCGACGAAACCTGGACTTCAGGGACTCCAGTGTTCTGCACGCGATGCGACGGGAGTCTCCCAACTCCGGGTTGCTTCTGAAGGGCAGTCGTACCAGAAACCGGCCGTCTGGCTGACGCAGGTGAGTCTCAGTGAAGTGCTCCTCTGCCCGGCGATTGTCCGCAGTCTCAGGTATCTTGACTTCGATTTCTTCTTGCTCCCAGAACCTAGTCAAGAATTCGAGGAGCTCCTTGTCCACACTGCAGTGACGAACCTGCACCGCTGCAGGATTTCCGGACTCATCAACGGCCTCTGTGACTGTCCCTCCAGTGAGGATCCAACCGAGAGCGGTCTCCTGAGCTACCGGAGCGTTAGGCGGTCCACGTTTAACGCCCTCCCGAAGGATGAGGCTGTAAGCGTCAGCTCCAAGAAGAACGTCGATGGGATCTGCCAAATGACATGCCGGATCGGCAAGTGCTAGACCCTGAACGTGCGACCACACTGCAGGAGAAGGCTGGTTGCGAGGTCCGTACTGGGAGAGTTCAGGAATAATGTAAACCGGAACCTCGAACCTCACTTCCCCTCCGAAATGAGGAGCGATGAGGAGAGTAGTCTTTCCCCGTGTAAATCTCGCCCTTGCGCCTCCAACGCCGAGAAGAGGAATGCGAGCGTGGCTTCTCTTGACGCGAAGTCTTTGAGCCAGCGCCTCCGAGATTAGCGAAACCTCACTTCCAGGGTCGATGAGCGAGCGCGAGATGCAGTTCTGTCCCTGTGCGTCGAAAATCCTAACGCGCGCAGTGCCTAGAAGAGCTGATGTGAGTTGACTCACGCGTGTAGAGATTTGCTGAACCGACGCTCCGGCGCGATTGAGGTCCTTGGAGGATGAGGCAGCATCATGAAGCGTGGTATGATGTTTTCCTTCACACTTCTGACACTTCTTGTTGGATTTGCACTCGCTTACAGAATGTTTCCCTAGGCAATTAAAGCACAAACCGAGCGATCGAACAGACTCCCTTCGATCAGCGGGAGTCTTCTCCTTGTAGAGACTGCAGAAAAGGACGTAGTGTCTCCCTTGACAAAGACTGCAGCTCTTGGCCTGCGAGCCAGCCTTGGATACCAGATGCACCTTGAGCGACTTGCCTGGCAACTTCTTGGACTCTGAGGGCTCGTCGTGTTGCGGTGACTCCAGCGCATCGCAGGTGCGAATGCGCCCCTCCATGAACGTTTTCAGTTGTTCCAACGTTGGAGGTTGAGTCGACTGATTTAAAGAATCTTCCCACTCACGACGGGATTGGCGATCCCAGCGTTCGACGGTCAGTTCCACGATCCAGTCGGTCGCGTTAGTGACGGGTCTGCCCAGGTTGCTGAGCGCATCAATGACATCGAACGTGCCGTCAAATAGCCGTCGCATCCCGGAAGCCCACTCCCTCTTCAGCGGAGCTAAGCTGTTGAGAGTGCGAATTTGTGCCTGTACTAAGAGCCTGAGGTTGCTGAAGCGCTTATCGAGTTTGATCCAGGCGACCTCAAAGTTGTCCGAAGTCGTTTTGACATTCTTGAGAAGGGCTGCTGCATCTCCTGTCAAACAACTCTTTAGGTAATGGAGTCGTTCCACATTAGATAGAGTTGGGTCGTTCCGTATGAGAGATGTAAACAAGTCTCGGAACGATGGCCAGTCCTTGTAGTGACCCTCGAACGTTGGGAGATTCATTTTCGGCAGCACCGCGCGTGACCTTAGGGAGCTGGCGTCGCTGACCTTCAACGTTGAATTTGAATTTTCCCCATCGGACGGACCGGCTTCGAGAGCGGCTATCATGTCTAGGAGAGATCCGGCCTGTTCCATAAAGATGAGTTGCGTTTCGCTGAATTCATCGTTTTTAATGTAGGAACTCTCCCTCAACTTGGGTTCTGCTCTCGCAGCAGTTAGTATGGAAGCGTCTCCCTGAGTGTAATCTGCCCACATTTGAGAGATGGAAGTGTGAGCGGTGCGCAGCATCCCAAGAGAGAGATTGGCCTTTCCTCGCTTCTTTAGATTTGGAACAACGCGGGAGATCCGTTGCGCGAGAAGCCGTTGGTTTTCCACAAGGTCAGCCATTGTTCACACGAGCGATTAGAAGCACTAACGGTTCGAAGAACTGCACTTTGGAGTTTTAGAAAGACTGCAGCGCGGGATCCGGCTCGAAGGACCAAAATGTTCGGTACGAATAGTTCGAGAAAATTAGTTTTGAAACTTAATAGTATTTATTTTACCCAACGGGTTCGTTGTTAAAGTCACTGTACAAAAAAAACTTAAATACATGAGCAAAACACGGTATGAACAGAAATTGATTTGATCAATAACCTGATTTGAACAGTTTTTACTATTATTTCCCGCGTAAGTGGATTAATCGGTTTCGCAGCTGCGGTTACCGTTACTTGCGACCGGTCACGAGACGCACGACGTCGCGAAAAACAAAAAGATTCGGTACAGCAGAGAAAGAGCACACTACTCACGAGACACGAGTCGTCTGGCCCCTTCGTCCGCCGGACGGGCGAGCGAGATGGATATCGACCTGGAAGCCTCGTTATTTGAACTTGATTGGTTAATTCCAGAAATCGATTATCGATACCCAAATCGCCGCCGGGCGGTGCTGACATCTGACTCAGCGATGGGCCAGCCGACTCGGGAGCTCATTCGCCACCGAATGCTGCCGGTCGCGCGGTTGCGCAGTAACCTTGTGCGCATCCGCCGCCGACCCACACAGCCAATCCGCAACATTTGCAAATATTCATTTTATTCGATGGAAAAACTGTTGTACTTATATTGTATTTTATTCTTCTGGCGTTGACTTCTTAGGCCCTAAATATTCGATCTGGTGGAACAACGCTGTTTAAAAAAGAGGTAATATATGGAGAACTCTATTTCGTTACGAAAAGCCGTTGTATGTTGATCGACGTGCCCAACCGAAGGTCGCCTTCGGCTGGGGATTCAGTGTCACTAATAACAAACACGGTGAATTTGACGAAAGACTCGTTTTTAGAAAATTACAGTTAAACTCGAACAGGTGAACGACCTGTGTCAGCTGTTCGAGCCTGAAAGAAAGAGAGAGAAAGTTGTCGAAGATTAGAAAAGGACACAGTTTGATTAGCGAGCGCCGCGTGGCGGCTAACGAGCGTATTCCGCGCTTTCGCGGAGACACGCGCAAGTCTCGCAGTCAGTCTTGTGCCAGTCTTTGACAGGTAACAGTTCGATCAGTAGAAGTATAGCCATTTCGAGGTTACTTCCAAGAGAGCTTCTTGGTTTCTCCAACAAGCTCGAAGTACTCGAAGAGCAGAATCCTCACTGA
This sequence comes from Calliopsis andreniformis, assembly GCF_051401765.1. NCBI lineage: Eukaryota > Metazoa > Arthropoda > Insecta > Hymenoptera > Andrenidae > Calliopsis > Calliopsis andreniformis. The sequence goes on from NW_027480423.1 coordinate 30,610,437, forward strand.
CCGAACGATTTTCTCTTGCGGCTTAATCTATTGGTCTGTTCAATCAACACGTATTATACGTGCGACAGACGAATCAGCTTGCAAAAAGGAGATTGCTGTAGCGATTGAATACACTCTTGGAATCGGTGATTTTCACGATTCCCTGAGTTTGCTTATCGTCGGAAGAGCACCGAGCCCACTGCTCAGGAGCCTTGTTTGACGGGCAAATCCAGATAGAGTAAACGTAAGTGCTTATCACCTCTACGTTACTCGCCCCTCACTAACCGTTTAGAAGCAACCCCCGTGTGACGAATAGATGCACACGGCGCGGTGAACGGTGTAGTGGAGACTCTGGCCGTCACCTGCCTCTGAGCCTAGCACCAGCTAGGGACAGTGCATTTCAACGCTCGCGAATCTCTGCTCTCGCAGGGATTCAACCGACTTGCACCTCTTTAAAAGGTGCATAAGTCGTAGAGAAGAGGTTTCTCCTCTCTACGCACTTAATTTTTAAAGGAACGTCGATCATACAGTCCACTGCTTTACATTTGCGTTACAAGCAAGGTATTGCTATCCCCTCCATACAGGCTTGTTGTCACAGCCAGGATTCGGTACTATTTGGTATAGCTTGACTTACGCTCTCGCTTACCGTCGCGGTTCTGCCGCTATTTTCGTTTCAGACGCCAACGTCGCTGATCGGCGTCCAAAAACGAGGCCCTCGGATTCACCGCCGACCACCAAAGGAGCCGCCGAGGACCTCAACCACCCCCAGCCCCCAAAGACAAAGAAAAATTACAATAAACGTCGTACTTAAGCCCTTTTAAGAGCCGACTTAAATTTAATCGAGTGTTTGTTTCTTTCTGTACCCTCATTCTCACCTTGTCCGGACACCAGTTAGATCACTTCCTTTAAGCGATTCTAACATAAGGTCCTTCGAGCCGGATTGAAAGGTTGAGAAAGGGTGAAAGAAGCGTTCACTTCAGGTTGACATTCGAGCAGAGTTTACCTCTCGAATTATATCGCCATGTCGAACCCTACCAAGGAGCAGATGACTCTTCCTGCCCTGGAGGTTGAGATGGAGGATATTCAGTCACGAATTCGGGGAATGACCCGACTCGTGACTAATCTGAAGAAGAAGGGGCGAAATAATTACACCATCCCTCTCCTCATGCAGAAGTTGGAATATGTGACTGACGTTTGGAGGGACATACAAGAGCGAGTTAAACAGCTCAAAAAGGAAGTCCCTGACAGCAAACGGAAGGTCATACCCTTCTTCTGCGAGAGTACGATGGATGATGCAGAAGATGCGTTCCATGAAGCTCAGAACTCCCTGATGACGGAATTGGACAGCCTCATACAGGAAAAGGGATCGGCTGGATTCGGTAACCCCGGGAATACCGCGGGTGCCGGAGCAATCGGCCAGCCTAGTACGCTCGACCTTCCCAAGCAGAACTTACAGAGATTTAGCGGAGATCCGCGAAAGTGGTGTCACTTTGCGGATCTGTTTACCGCAAGCATAATAAAAGATCAACGGTTATCTGATGCACAACGTTTGCAATATCTGAACGGCTGCTTGGAAGGAGAGGCACTCGCATCGATTGCCACGCTTGAAATTGCGGATCGTAATTTCAAGCCGGCGTGGGATACCCTAACCGAACAATTCGGGAACCCACGTCGTATGGTGCTTCAGCTACTCGCAACGTTCCCGAAACTGAAGCCGATCAGGACGGGCGACATAGAAAGCCTGCAACAGGTCACCGTCGGCTGGAAACAAACGCTCGCCGCGCTCCAGAAGCTGGGGCGCAAGTTAGAGCACTACAGCGACGTGTTGGTCATCCTGATCAAATCTAAATTGGACCAATCCCTAGAATAGGAGTGGGAGGGCACGCAAAAGCTCAACTCAGAAGTCCCCTCATTTAATGAGATGTTGGACTTTCTCAGGGAGCAAGAGCACAGGTTGCACGTGTTGATTAACGCGCTACACAAGAAAGCGGGTGACCTCACATCAAAACCTCGCATACGATAACATAATGCCGTCGTCGAGAAAATTCCCACCACGTCTCATGGATGCGTGTTCTGTGAACAAGCGCACGAAGTTACTTCGTGCAAAAAGTTCAAGTCGTTTACACCAGAACAACGCTTCCAATATATTAAAGTCAACCAGTGTTGTCTAAACTGCTTGGCTTCCACTCACACAGTTACGCACTGTCCAAAAAGCGCAGCCTGCGTCAAGTGCAACGGAAGGCATCATGCACTCCTGCACTTTGAAGCAAGAAAATCTGGTACTGGCAGTCGTCGTTCGACGAATAAGCCACAGTAGGGCAAGCGGGAAGCGGGACGCAACAACGTTCCTGCACGCAGTCCTGCAAACGTAAACACGGAACCTCGTGCTTCTACGTCAAAGGCCGCGGTGACGTCTCACTGTAGTGCGACAGAGAGCGGTACCAGAGCTGTGTTTCTGGCAACAGCGAATGTGCGAGTTCATGGCAAGGGAGGCACATCGCGTATAGCGCGTGCACTCATTGACCAAGGTTCAGAAGCTTCGTTCATTTCCGCTAGCTTAGCAAATGATCTAAGACTAGCGAGAAGGAAAACCCCGGCCACTGTATTGGGTTTGGGGGGCGGATTGACTCAAACCATTTCGCACAGCGTGGACATGGAGTTCCCTTCGACGAGTAACACTGCAGAGGCGTTCCGCACCAGTGCATACATCGTGTCGAGAATCACCTCCTATGTCCCGCCGTCAGTTCGCGTACCGGCATGCACCCTGCTGCGTGGGCTGGCGTTAGCGGACCCAGACCCCGCATCGGATCGCCCCATCGAGGTACTGATCGGTGCAGAGGTCTACGCCAGTCTTATTCGACAAGGACTTCGTCGGATAAGCAACAAAGGACCGATCGTTCAGGAGACCGCTTTGGGCTGGGTTTTGTCTGGACCGGTCGGCGCAGCAACCTCTGAACCAAACCCCGTGAGGACGCTGCATTGCAAAATCCTCGAATCGCTTGATAAAGCAATACGGAAGTTTTGGGCAATAGAGGAGATTCCCTCGAAGTTGGTAAACACCAAGGCCGAGGAAGAATGCGAGGCTTACTTCGCAAACACCGTCGCGCGAGACGCGACGGGCAGGTTCATCGTCCGTTTGCCATTTAGCCGAACGAACCCGGACGAGTGTTTGGGAGAATCTCTCCCAATAGCTCTCTCCGCGTTGACAAGGCTGAGAAAAAAATTGGACCTTGACAAAAATCTCGTGCGAGAATACAGTGAATTTCTGACTGAATATGAATCGATGAGTCATATGACTCGCTTAGAGTCGCTAGACAAAACTCGACTTTATATTCCGCATCGAGCCGTCATACGAACGGAGAGCGCTACGACAAAGCTGCGCGTCGTATTTAACGCCTCCAGTAGAACAGCGGGAGGACACTCGCTGAACGACATCCTACACGTAGGACCGAAATTACAGAACGATATCACCTCTGTACTAACAAGGTGGCGTCTGTACGAATACGTGTTGGTAGCGGATATCGAGAAAATGTTTCGACAAATTCTCGTCGCTCCAGAGGATCGTCGTTTTCAGAGCATCGTGTGGCGCACGCCAGAAACCGAACGCACTATCGCGTTCGAGTTAAATACCGTGACCTACGGTACGGCATGTGCTCCATACTTATCGATGCGAACTCTTCTCGAGTTGCAAAAACAGGACGGCGACCGTTACCCGCTCGCCGCTCCTATCCTCGAGAAGGACGTCTATGTAGACGATGTGTTTATGGGAGCTCCTGACAAACCGTTATTAGAGCAAATCCGTAAACAAACGTGCGAGCTCCTACAGCGAGGTGGATAACCTTCGCAAATGGGCTGGAAATTCGTCAGATTTATTACGAAATATTCCACAGAGCTCGCACTCACATGCAGTCAACCTTAATTTGTTTGATGATTCCGAATTAAAGGTACTCGGGCTGCGGTGGATTCCATCCGGAGATTTTTTCTATTTCAATCTACAACGATTCCAACCATCTGCAACACCGATTACAAAGCGCACTTTGTTTTCGGAAATTGCAAAATTATACCATCCTCCCGGCTGGCTTTCGCCAATCGTGATTCGCGCAAAAATCCTGATGCAATCCCAGTGGCTGGAAAAAATCCAGTGGGATGAGCATGTTTCCGCGGAGACGCTCAAAATGTGAAACACATTTTGTGCAGATTGGACTAGATTGAATAATTGGAGACTTCCCCGATGGGTCCGATATGGAGCCGACACGATTTCCGTGGAGCTGCACGGATTTTGTGACGCATCACTCGCAGCCTATTCTGCCGTTACCTACTTAAGAGTGACAACGACAGACCATGGTGTGTTTACATCACTGTTGATGGCAAAAACGCGAGTGGCTCCTATAAAAACACAGTCGATCCCAATACTTGAGTTGAACGGGGCCGTACTGCTTGCCGAGCTAATTTTGCATGTAACAAATTCACTTGCAATAAAGACAGATCGTGTCGTTTGTTGGACCGACTCCACGATCGCTCTCGCTTGGCTGAAAAAACATCCATCGACTTGGAAGGTTGTGGTAACCAACCGCGTGTCGAAAGTACAAACATCACTTCCTAACGCTGAATGGCGCTATGTTCCTACACGTTCAAACCCTGCGGATTTGAATTCGCGCGGGATGGACGCTGCAGATTTTTTACAGTCGGAATTATGGATGTTTGGACCGACTTGGCTGAAAGAAACGGAAGCGAGATGGCCAGCCATCCCCGCTTCCGTTGAGACCGATGAAGGCAAGCGCATAGCGCATGCACACGTAGCAACTCCGAAAGCGGAATGGAATTTTCTATACTGGTTTCAATCATGGAGAAAACTGTCACGCGTAACGGCGTACTGTCTTCGTTGGCGAAGACCGTCGCGCGTCAATCAAAGGTCAAACGCCGGTCAAATAATCGAGGCGTCAGAAATGCGTAACGCAGCTGGGCGCCTCGCACGCCATATACAGGGCTCGGATTTCGCAGAGGAATACCGATGCTTAAAAAATCATCGCAGTATCCCCGTGAAGTCTCCCTTGAAAAGTCTCAACCCGTTCCTCGATGATAAGGACGTCATACGATTCGGTGGAAGACTGGAGAATGCGACGCTTGCATGGGAAACCAAGCACCCGATAATACTGCCTAAGCATTATGTTTCTACATTAATAATTAGGCAGTGCTACGTAGATACGTTGCATGGGGGCTTGCAGCTGACCTTGCACACTGTCAGGCAAAATTGTTGGATCCTCGGTTGTCGAAATGCAGCGAAAACCGTGGTCAACAAATGCGTGCGATGCGTAAGGTGGCGAGGCAACACGTCCACGCAAATAATGCAGCATCTGACCCCGGAGCGCTGCCGCCCGTCAAGAGCATTCGACAATTGTGGAGTGGATTACGCGGGACCTTACCGTGTCCGCGACTCCGCGGGCCGAGGCAAAACAGCTCACAAAGCGTACATCGCGGTGTTTGTTTGTTACGCTACGAAGGCTGTCCATATCGAACTCGTTCATGACTACACGACGAGCGCGTTCTTAGCCGCACTCGATCGGTTTGTTGCACGACGAGGAATCCCGTCCTGCATTTTCAGTGACAATGGAACCAATTTCGTCGGTGCCGATCGAGAAGTAAAACAGCACTGTCGTGCAGTACTTTCTGCAACAGATACGCATAATAAATGCGGTGCTATGGGCATACAGTGGCGGTTGAATCCACCCAGTGCCCCACACTTCGGTGGAATGCAGGAGGCCGGCGTGAAATCGGTGAAACACCATTTGAAACGCACGTTGGGAGAGTTCACACCAACGGGAGAGGAAATGCAGACGCTGCTCTGCAAGATCGAAGCGAGTCTTAACTCGCGACCGATCGCTCCCCTGAGTGACGACCCAGACGAGTATGCGTCCCTTACGCCCGGTCACTTCCTGACAGGCGGACCACTAAATGCGATTCCGCTGCAGTCCGTGGACAATGAAAAACTCTCGCGATTGTCGCGTTGGAGAGCGATTCAGAAATTCCACGAGCAACTGTGGAGGCATTGGACGCGCGATTATCTCACGCACCTCCAAAATCGCTACAAGTGGCGCACCACCCAACTGCAACTGCAACCAGGAGATCTGGTGCTAGTGCAGAATCCTCTTCTTCCCCCCCCAATCAGTGGGAGATGGGAAGAATTGAGGAGGTGTTCCCGGGGAAAGACGGAAATGTACGTGTGGTAAAAGTACGTACAGCGAAGTCAACATACACACGCCCAATTTCAAGGATGTGTAGGTTACCTGTGGATGAGCCCGCTACGACGACCGGCGCCGAGGTCGAGCGGTCAAAATAAACACCTGTAAAGAATTTTCGGAAAAACCAGGGAGACACCAAGGTGAGACCGATTGTTCTAGAAGAAAATCGAACGATCGGGACCCCCTCTTCCTGGACCGTTAAGCCGCGTGGAAGGGGAGACGAAGTATTCCCGTCTCTATCTCTCCAAGGGAAAAAGCGCCTCCGCGAAATCGCGGGCGCCGCCGAAATCGGCTGGGAGCGTCGCGACGGCCGAATCAGTACTGAGTAAACCATGGCGGACGAAACCACCGTAGAAAACTCGGAAAACCACGCCGGCCTGAACGCCGAAATTTCGGCTACGTTCAACCGCTGCATGAAACTTGGGGAACAGGCCTTGCAGGCCGACGTTCCCCCAGACAACGCGGAGGAACTGGCGGGTCTGAAACCACAGGAGTGGATCCTGCTAATCGGGGCCCAGGAGTCACAGGCGTCGGGGGCCCAGGAGTTGCGGGTGCCGGGGCACATCCCCCGCACGACCAGGCGGTACAGATGTACCGTCCCCGGAGGCCGCTATGTCCTCCGCTGGGACAAAGAGCAGCGACTGACGTCGCGACCGGCAGTCGCGCCGAAGCCGGCGACACAGAAGTCGACGACACCGTGGCCGGCGACTCCGAAGACCACACACCGAGACAACCCTGCTGGGGAAGGAACGCAGGGCAGGAGGCCCTCCAAACAATCGGGACCGAAGGTGCGGGAGGACAGACGGCGCCGCCCTCCCGCGTCGCCGAGGGAAAAATCCAAGCACCAGGCCACTGGTAGCGGCCGCCCCCGGCAACCACCAGGACCCACGGGGCCGACCTTGGAGGAGCTGACGCGCGCAGCAGTGGGCATCGCGGTGGAAACTTCGATGCGGCTGCTGCAGCAGCAGCAGCAGCTCCAACAGCAGCAGAGCACGGCTCCAGCTGCTAATAAGTAAGTTCAATTGAATTCATATTTTGATTGAATATACGACAACGCTGCGAGTGAGTTCACTTCAATTGAACTTCACTTGCAGCACCTCTCTCTCTCATTCGCGAAGAAAGTATAAGTCTTTCGAGTCTCGCGTTACGATGTGCATACGACGGAGCATTACCGATTCTCTGTTGCACGGACCGTGCAAGGGGGGCGGTATGTTTAAAAAGCGGTTATATAACGGGCATTTGGCTCGTCCGCGAGATTCGTAATTTGTTGGTATACGTGACCGACCGAAGGTGGCCTTCGGTCGGAGCATACGTTGTCCTAGCAGCAAAACACGATCAGCTGTCGTATGACTTGTTTTTGTCGTCAAAATTAAAGTTCAAACCTGCCTGAAGAGCCTGAAGAAGAGAGAGAGTACATCGTACTACATTAGCACGAAACAAAAGATAATTTGTGAGCGCCGCGTAGTGGTAAAATTTTGCACGTCTTCCGCTTCGCGGAGACACGCGCGGCTCTCGCCCCAGTCGTCTTACGACAATCAAGCTAGACGCAGTCAGTGCGACCGTTCGTCAAGCGCATCTCAGCTCGCCAGTTTCCAGATTTCAAGTAGTTTGGTTACCAGACACTTGAAATCTCACTAGCTCTCAAAAGCTGAACCTCTGTCGCCGACAGACTAGGAAGCTCTGCTCGATTCGTACGTATAATACGTACGAAAGAGCACCTGGTTTGTTTTAGGAGACAATTGACCGAGATTTGCACTCTTGGAATCGGGCCCTGCCCTGATTCTCTGAGTCTCGTTTCGTCTCGGAGCAACAAAGGCCGCTGCCTGTTGAATCCCTGAGAGAAGGGTTACAACAGAGAGAGATAACGTGCGTGCCTATCACCTCTGCGTTACTGGTGCTCTGCCACCCCGTTTAGTAGCAACCCCCGTGTGACGAATAGAAGCACACGGTAAGGTGAACGGAGTCGCGGAGACTCTGGCCGTCCTCAGCCTCCAGGACCAGCAATTCGCTGGTTATAGCGTGTCCCTCCGCTCACGAATCCCTAAGTTACTTGGATTCGTACGGAACGAACCTTTCCAAAAGGTGCAAGGCGAAGAGAAGAGGTCGCTCCTCCTCTCAAGCCACTCGTTCATCGACTTCTTCTTCGCGCCAGAAGAAGAGTCGATAATACAGTCCACTGCATTACCTTTGCGTTACTGGCAAGGTTTTGCTATCCCCTCCAAATAGGCTCGCGAGCGCAGCCTGGAGTTGGGAATCTTTGGTATAGCCAGACTTACACTCTTGCTTACCGCCGCGGTTCCGCCGCTATCTCTTTTTCAGACGCCAACGTCGCTAAGAGGAGCGCCGGCGTCACCACGAGCCACGACCACAGGGCCTCCGATCCACCGTCCACCCGAGCCGACGAGGACCGGAGCAGCACCCAGCCCCCTACACAAACGTTTAAATAAACGTCGCTTCCAAGCCCTTTTCAGGGCCAACAAAATATAAAACTTGTGTTTTCGTTTCTTTCGCATTCCCTCCATCTCACCTCATCCGGACCTCCGTTGGATCCCTTATTTTAAGCGATTCCAACAAATAATAAAAAACAAAATCAAGAAAGAATGGAAGAAAGTGTAAAAGTGGATGAAGTCCCACTTAGGACGGAAATAAGAGAAGTATTATACTACGTCAAAGAAATGAAGAAAATAAATACGGAGACAGGACACAAATTGATGAGAACGGGCTACCTAAGGAAAGCGGAATTAGAAAAGTACAGCCAAATGGTTGACTACCTAGACAACATAAAAGAAGTAGCTAAGAGTATTTGGCAGATGAGAAAGATGGGGGAGATAAACAGGAAAAAGATTGAGAAGGAAATAAACGAAGAAAAATTGACTAGGGAAGTATATATAGAGAGAAAGGAAATCGACGATAGAGAACAAAATAGAAGATATAACAATAAGGAAAGAAATCAAAGGATTGGGTACAGTGAGGAAACGCAAAGTACCACGGATACCTGTACAATAACCAAGCCCAAGATTGTAGAGGACAGAATGGTCGCCCCGGAAACAGCGAGGAAGTTACTAAAAAACAGGAAGCAGTTTACACCACCAAAAGGAAATACTCCAAAAAAATATAGAGAAAGAGGACAAAACCAAGGAAGGTGGGTCTTTGTGAAAGGTGAAGAATATGCTAGTAGAGCGATGGGAGATACAGAGGAAACGGATACGGAAAGAACGAGAAGGATTAGAGATAGAAGAACGGAAGAGAGGAGAGACATGGATACGGAATCAGAGGAACAGCTGGGTTGGGATGGAAGAAGATATAAGGAGGAGAGGAAGGGTGAAGGAGATTGGAATGTAAGGAACGAGGATAAGAGGGGAATTACAGAAAAGGATGAGAGGAGAGGAAGCAGATATAGAGGAGACTGGAAAATGAACCCGGAAGATGAAGGCTACGAAGAGGAAATAGGATGGGATGGAGAGTGGGAAATAATAAGGAGAAGGAGAAAGAAGAGAAAGGAAAAAAATGAGGAAAGAGAAATTAGGACGGCGAAGAAGGATAGAACAGACAGGGACACTGATGCGAGCACGAGAAGTGTGATGAGGCCTAGGAGTAAAAATAGAAGAACAGACGCGATTGTGATTAAAGTCAGGCAAGGACGCACATATGCGGATTTATTCAAGGAGATTACGACAAATACAAAAAGAGAACTAAGTGACCTAAAGAAAGTAAGGAAAACTAGAGCAGGAGATTTATTAATAGAGGTGTCTAAAGAAGGAAAATCTGAGGAACTGAGAAGAGCTATTAAAGATGCTATGGGGGATGAAGTAGAGACAAAGATGTTACAAGAAAGATGCGATATAGAGCTGAGAAACCTAGATCCTATAATTGAAGGAGAGGAAATTATAAAAGCGTTAACGGAGCACTTTAAAACTTTCCAAGCAGAGGATATGAGAATAAAGACTATAAAAACTATTGGAGATGGGACTACGATTGCAATAGTAGAAGTTCCTTTGAGATACGAAGTAGAAATTAGAGATACAGACAGAGTAAAGATAGGGTACGTGAAAACGAACATTAAAATAATACCAAGAATAATAAGATGTTTTAAATGCCAACAGTTAGGGCACATCACTTACAACTGCAGAGAAAAGACAGATATATGTAGGAAATGTGGGGAAGCAGGCCATCAAATAAAAGAATGTAAAAACTCACCTAGGTGTATCTTATGTGTTAAAAGAGGATACGACGAAAGGAGGTGTATCCACCCGGCAGGAGCCTTTAGATGCCCTGTATATGAAGAGATGATAAGTAGAATAAATAATTACAAAAATGGCGGCAACAAAGAAGACTGTAAATAAGATTGTAAATAAAACTGTAAATAGAACTAACACTAATGATAAAATAGACGATAAAGGTAATAATAAATATGTAGTTAAAACGGATGCCACTAACATAGATAAAAACAGGAATAAATTACAGGACAATAAGATGATTAAAATACGCGCTAAAAAGAATAATAGAATAGGTGATAAAAATAGTAATGATAGAGATAAAAGCATAAGTTTTTTACAAATTAATTTAAATAGGTGCAGACTGACACAGGAAATGCTATTTCAAACTGTAATAGATCTCGATATTGACGTTGTAATAATATCGGAATTTTTTAGACCTGAAAGGAGTTGGATTGTTGATCTTACTAATAAGGCCGCTTTATGGATCACACAAAGGAACGGAATACAAAATAACGATGAAGACGTGATCAGAGGGCAAGGTTTTGTCGGTACCAAAATAAACGGCGATATGGTCATCAGCACGTATATATCCGCAAACGTTAATATAGATATATTTAATGAGTGTATAAATGAATAGAGCTGATCAAGAGGAGTTACATCTACAATATAAATACACTAGAAAAATGATTAAATATAAGATAAACGATAGTAAAAAACTGGCGTGGAAAAATTTATGTGACGAAATCAATAATGATGTTTGGAGAAAGCCATATAAAATAATCATGGATAAAGTTAAAAAGAAGATGCCGACACCGGTAATAAGTAAACAACGCGCTAAAATTATCATAAAAACACTATTTCCAGGAGATGAAGACGATCTAAAAGAGCTCATGAGTGTTAAAGATAAAATCAATATAGAAATGCAAGATACAGAAAATATAGAATACTTAAATAAAGAATTTATAACATGCACAGATATTAAAACCGCGGCTAAAAATTTAAAAAGCAATAAAGCGTCAGGATTAGACGGAATTCCGGCTGAGATAGTGAAATGGCTGGTAAACAAGGTCACCATAATGATGATGAGGGGACTTAAGGACTGGAAGGGTCTTCCTGGTACTCAGTTGTTCGTTGTACTCACCATGGTGCTTCGACGAACTGGGTATCGGGTCGAAAACCCCGATGGAACTGATGTTCTCCTATACCCGGGTGGTTAGCAGGTTCCCTGTAGGATACTCACCTGAGGACTCCATCTTCTGGCCTTGGCTGGGTGGATGCTGGTCTTGGGCGTTCTCCCTGGGGCCCACCGGGTGGACTGTACTCGTAAAGAGTGCACTCCGCCCGGTGAGCCTGGGGGTGAGCCGCCCATGGCTGGTATCTGTCTGGTCTCTGCTGGTCGATGGCGCTCCGAAGGTGCGATCCTATGGGTACTTACCTGTGACACTTACCTGGTGCGGAGAACTTCGGTGAAGTTGGGGGCCCAACTGGTCCAAATCCTCTCACTCCACCTCCTCGTGGTGGTCCCTGGGTTTCTGTTGTTGGTCATCCGGCTGGTGGTCCTGGTCCTGGGTCCTTTGGGTCCTGGTCCTGGGCTGGGTCCTTCGGGTCCTGATCCTGGTCGTGGGTCCTCTGGGTCCTGGTCCTGGTCCTCTGGTCGGTGGTATCTGCAACAGAAAGCGAACGGGGTGAGGGGTAAACGCCTAAAGCCAAGGTCGTCAAAACGTGCCCAAGGCTGCATGGCCGGGATGGCGAAAAAGAGCCCGGTCTAAGCGTTTTGTCATACTCGCGCGCACACACACACTTTCATCCATACACATACACTGCCCCTCGCCTGGGTAAATCGCAGTTTTCGGCAACTGCGAAATCCCAGCTTAAAGGAACAGTGTATACAGACACACACACACATACATATACTCACACATCCTTCGAGGGGGGCTTACTCTCGTTTTGCCATACGGTTCTTGGTGTGTCCGTTAACACACCCTCCCCCATGGTATGAACGATGACATGAGGCTCGGAAAACTGCCGCTGCCTGGGGATCGCCAGGGCACTCACACGGGCGGTGGTGCGAGTGACAGTGGACGAGCCGGTGACAGGAGTTTGACCAGGCGGAACCCTGTCTCTATAGAAGCTACAGCCGAAAATAACAAGAAATCACCTGACATCTATTATGATGTAGGAGGAAGCGGTGAGGACGAAAATCGTGGTAAAACACCTATTACACGTACGCTAGTTAAACATTCGCCACCCACACGACGAGCAGAAGTAAAACGACGTACACCCGAGGCTAAACGTTTAAAGACTAAGGAAGTAGAGCCTTCAACAGCTAGCGATGGAGAAGATGAGGAGGGAACATCTGTCCGATCTACCGGTGAGGTTTTTCTCACCTGAGCAGCTGCACTTAGGTCGAAAACGAAGATGTCGGTTTCGAGAACAACTATGCTCCAGACTCCATCACAATCTGAGAAAAAGAGAACAATATCACATAGACCGCTTGAAGGGGATATTTCAGCATCCCTCAGCTCATTAACTAGTCCCCAAGAAGGAGACGATAAACAAGAAGAAGCGGATATTATTCTCGAAGGCATAGAGAGAGCCGTCATGACGGTAATTAGTGCAAAGAAGTGTGCAGAAGTTGTGGAAGACTTCTGTCACAGCAGTAAAAACGTTAGAAAAGATATTCAGAAACATACTAAGGATCAAACGGTTATACTTAATGGACTCAAAGCCCTCCTTACTAATTTGAAGGCGGCCAGAGAACTGGAAAATCGTGAAAGACAGAAGAGTGTGGGAAATCGGCCCACGAAGTCTAAAACGGAGACGAAGGAAGCCACCACACAGATGACGCCTCCTGCGATAAAAGATAAAAACCCAAATACTGGGCATGTCCGTCCAAAAATTGTCTGGGATATTATTACCCAAGCTACTCAGACCTCAGGAGACTTCACCGAAGCTGTTCGGCGCTATACGCAGGGAAAACAGGACCCTGGAGATAAGGACCTGAAACAAGAACGAGCGAAAGGTTCCAGAAAAGTCGAGGCCAAAAGAAAAGTGTGGTCGCCTGAGGAAGAGCAACCTGGCAAGAGAAGACGGGGCTACCTCAGAGGTACGGGAAAAGAGGTGGAAGGCGAAACAGGCGAAAGACTGGCCGACAAGTACCCCTGTGCAGACGTCAATATGACGGCAAGCACAACGAATGGAGGAGCCACATCCGATGGTGAGGGCTGGACAATTACCCGTCAAAAAAGGAAGTCCAAAAGACAAAAAGAAGGAAATAATACTGATTCCCTCTCTGAAGCACTTCGTGAGAACCGGCCTAGAGGAGGGGATAGCCGTGAACTAAATATGAAGAAAAGACCACTACGAGTTACAAAGACGGAGGCAGTCCTAGTAAAAGCCTCGAAGGAAAAAACCTTTGCGGATTTATTCCGACACATTGCAGAGGGGGCTAAAGATAGACTGGAGGACATAAAGACCGTCAGAAGGTCACGAGGCGGTGACCTGGTGATCGAGGTCAACCCTAAGACTGATATAGAGAAGATCAGAGGAGTGGTTCATGACGCGGTGGGCGAGTCCCACACAGTTAGGGCGCTGCTTCCTTGGGTTACCTTGGAAGTTAGAGGACTTGACCCTATTTCCACCAGAAACGAAGTGGCTCAGGATATCGCCAACTTTTATAGGATACCTGAGACCAGTATGGTTGAGGTCAAGGCCATGAGAGAGACTTTTGCTGGCACAAGACTCGCCATCGTAGACATGCCTGCAAAGTATTCGAACGCGCTGAAGGAAAGCGACCGAATTAAAGTCGGCTACACCATCTGCAGGGTTAGAATGGTCCCACGATTAGTTAGGTGCTTCAGATGCCATGAATTTGGCCACATGGCTTACAACTGTAAGGCTAAAATAAAGGGCCGTGAGCTGTGTAGAAGATGTGGAGGCGAGGACCATGGCATCAAGTCATGCAATGCAATGCCACGATGCATTTTCTGCATAAGAAGGGGTGTGCATGAGACGAAAAGTGGACATGTCGCGGGCTCCTTAGGATGCCCTCAATATAAAGCGCATGTAAACGACATGCTAGGACGAAGATCGCCTTCAACACTTTAACGATCCTTCAATGCAATGTGAATCACTGCCGTGCTGCGCAGGATTTATTAACGCAAACGGCAATGGATAAGAAGGCTGATGTGGTACTCGTTGCAGAACCACTGTATAACCCTGGTCCCTGGATCATGAGAGACCGAAACACAGCAGCGGTTTGGATAACCGGTTTTAATGGAATAACCACCAGTGATGATCTAACATTTCAAGGCGAAGATTATGCTGGAGTAATAATAAGAGGACTGAAAGTTGTCAGTGCTTATGTATCGCCGAACCTGAGTATTGAGACCTACTCAGCCAGGATACTAGAAATAGTACGACAAAGTGGACCGTCTGAAGGAGGCGTTTTCATGGCGGGTGATTTCAACGCCAAATCCCCGGCATGGGGTTCTAGACGCTTGGACGAACGCGGCGTTATTTTAGGCGAGGCATTATGGACGGCAAACATTCACCCAATCCACACTGTTGGCTCATATACTTTCGAGCGTAACGGTAGAAGGTCTAAAATTGACTTTGCTGCTGCTGACACTGGTACGGTAGCCAAAGTGACCAGAAGTGTGGTACTGGATGAACACGCTGAGCCTGATCATCGCTACCTTTTCCACAGGATTGCCTGCGGGGCTGGACAGGCTTTCACTATGCCCCGTAGGAGCTGGAATCCGAGGACTCTGAGAACTTGAGAGACTCAAAGCAGCTTTCGACGCCTATACTGTGGACCTACAGAAGGATATCTTTGACAATGAAGAAATAAATCAAATGCTCTGTGCAATTGAGGGCTCTTGCAATGCGGCAATGAAGAGGAAGTCCGATCGCCTCTACATTAAACCTCCCAATGCATGGTGGAATGACACCATAGCGGAAATGAGGAGAAAGGTAAATCGCCTTAGACGCGCCACGCAGAGGAGCAGGGCAAGGCGTGCTACTGATTTGGATCACAAAGTTTTTAATTTTAAAACTGCCAGAAGAGCACTTAAAATAGAGATCGCTAAAGCAAAAGCCAGAGCATTGGAAGATCTCTGCCATACTGTAGAGACTGGCCTGTGGGGTAAGCCATTTAAGGCAGTGATGAAATATATTAGAGGTAAAACTCCGCCACCTAGCTTGACTAAAGAAATGGCTAATAAGATCCTTGATAAACTCTTCCCTTCGGACCAGGAGAGAAGAGAGGATAGGACTAGCCCTGTAAATAGTGTAAATTGTGTTTCTAACCTTAGTTTTAGAAATAGGATAATTAGTGGTATAAGTTTTAATGGCCCGATTAAGGATTTTGACTGGACCGCGGATTACACGTGGCCAGAGGTCACCGAGGATCAAATCAGGAAAGCGGCAAAAAATCTACATCCGAAAAAGGCACCTGGCATAGATGGTATACCGGATATGGCCATAAAAATTTTGGCAAATTACGCACCTCGTGGATTCGCCGCCCTCATAAACGGATGCCTAAAAACCGGGACTTTTCCCAATTAATGGAAGACAACACGAGTTATCCTTATAAGGAAAGAGGGCAAAGACCCTTCCACTCCGGAGGCTTATAGACCGCTATGCATCATCGACGCAGGAACAAAATTATTTGAGTACATCCTGCGAGAGCGTATTTTGGATATAATTGGAGATGATGGCCTGGCGCCAAACCAATATGGTTTTCGGAAGGGTCGATGTACAACCCAGGCAATTGAAGTTGTCAAACAGGCCGCGGAGGTTGCTGTCCTCAAGCAAAAATACGCTTTCCTGATAACTTTGGATGTCAGGAACGCTTTTAACACCTTGAGATGGGATAAGATCCACCAGGAATTTGAGGATAGAGGCTTTCCACTGTATCTCAGAAGCATCATGAAGGACTACTCTAAAGACCGTGAAGTAGTATTTTTCAGTAGTAAAGGCATGGTGACTAAAAAAGTGTCTAGTGGGGTACCTCAGGGGTCGGCCATAGGACCAATTATCTGGAACCTTGTGTATGATGGTCTTCTGAAGAAAAGGATGCCGATAGGATGCAGTCTGGTGGCTTACGCTGACGATGTCGCGGTGATTCTGACTGGAAGCACCCTTGAAGACGTCAAGAGATACCTGCTAGAGATAACTCGAGAGATAGACACCTGGCTTCAGAGTGTTGGACTTAAATTAGCAGAAGATAAAACAGAGATAATACCGCTAAACAAGAAGAAGATACCTGCGTCCTTCACATTTCAGGTCCTAGAACACGAACAAAAACTCTCAGGATCTGTCAAGTATTTAGGAGTTATGATGGATTCGCGTAGGACGTTTAGACAACACCTGTCTAATGTCACTAATAAAGCGGTTAAAATAATGTCGGCCTTGAGCCGCATAATGGGTAACAACTTGAGTCTGACGCAAAGGGCTAGAAGCCTATACTACTTGATTATGGAATCAGTAATTTTGTACGGTTGCCCTATTTGGATAGAATCCATCCATGATGGAGAAAACTCGAAGCTTCTTCGAAGAGCACAACAAATAGGACTAAACCGGGTGGTAAGAGCATACAGAACCGTGTCGGTGGACGCCTTGTGCGTCCTCGCAGGAACCCTACCTATCCACTTAAAAATAGTGGAAAGAGTGAAGTATTATAATAATTTTATAAAAATGAGGAAGAACAACTTACGTATGCAAAATAGAGTTCTCTATGATGAAACTGAAGATGAGCCCCATGATAGCCTCCGTGGAAACATCTTCGGTGAAACCGGGAACTCTGAAGTAGAAGCTGAACCCCTGGACTCGCAGTCAGCCAGAAATCTGAAAGAAAAAAGAAAAGAAAAAATTAGAGAGGAAATGCTAGCCCGATGGCAGATCATGTGGGACAGATCAACAACTGGACGTTATACTTACCGGTGGATAAAGAACATTACTCCCTGGGTAAACAGAAATCACGGACAATTAGACTTCCATCTTACACAGGCTCTAACAGGTCACGGCTGCTTTCGGAAATACCTACAAAAGATTGGGAAAGATAAGGATGCAGTATGCTGGTATGGCTGTGGCACTGATAATGACGCTGAACATACCCTTTTTAGATGCGAGAAATGGACGCAGCAGAGAAGAGACTTGAGAAGTGCATTAAAAATGACGGAAACGCAGTTAACCCCTGAAGGACTCATAAACAAGATCCTGAAGGAGGAGCAAGCGTGGAAGTCATTTCCACTCTACTGTAGAGAGATCCTACAAAATAAAGAGAAAGATGAAAGGGAACGTCAAAGAAATATTCCCATAGAAATAAGAATAGAGATAGAAGACGTAGAATACGACGTCTATCCTGAAATTATGGAAGAAATTAGAGGATAACGTATTGTGGTAAAATATCTGCGGAAGACCGTAATTCTAATCGTGAGCGGGAGTTCGTGGGGAAGTGAGTGAAAAAGGGGGTGGGAGGGTAGCGGACCGCGCCTTCGGCGGCTGGGAGTCCCCAGTCTAACGGCTCACTATGGGGAGCGAGGCTGGGGCGTGGCTTGTATTGGGGTGTGGTTTTGGGGCGCGGGGGCGGGGCGTGGGGTTTTGTGGTGGGGCCAAGCGCGTCGCCTTTCCGGAGAGAGGGTTTTGACCCTCTCGATCCGGAACGGCGTTCTCCTGGCGTCGCGGGGCGGGGCGTGGCCTTTTTGGGGGGTGGGGTCGGGGGGGGGGGGGGTCGCCTTTCCGGAGAGAGGGTTTTGTCCCTCTCGATCCGGGGTGGCGTTCTCCTGGCGTCGCGGGGTGGGGCGTGCCATTTTTGGGGGGTGGGGTCTGGGGCGCGGGGGAGGGGCAGGGGGGTCTTGGGGTGGGTGGGCACAGTGGACCACGCCTGGGTGGCTCCCAGCCTTCGGCGGCTGAGAGTCCCCAGTTTAATGGTCCACTGGGTTGGGGCGCGGGAGGGGGCGACTATGGGGGGAGGGTTTCCGGGGTTGGGGTGGTTACGCGTTCGCGGAGGGTGGGACCCGCTTCACGACGAATGGGGTGTTGGAGGAGACTGCTGGGGGCGGTCTAGGGGAGGAGCACCACGAGGTGGCTCGAGGGGCGGATCCGGTGGCGATTGCCGCCGGGAGAACGATGTTAATACCTGAGTTGTGGGCACGTCGTTCTTCCAGCAGACCGGAAAATGTCACGGAGGCGACCGCGGTGGTTTTAGTGTGTAGGCCCGACGATTTTTTCGTTGGGAGAGTCCCACACTACCCGGAGGAATCCGGGTGTGCGTAATGCATTTCCACCGCGTAAAAAAAAAAGAAAAAAGAAAAAGGTCTGGGTTAGGTCTGAGTTGCTCAGTGATGAGGGTTGGGTTCACTTGGATCTACGTACTGCAGAGGGGCCGGGCGAAAGATGCACGAGGTAGAGTTCCCGAGGGGGAGGAGGCCCGGGGTGGCTGTCTCATGTTGCTACCGAGAGGCATGCGAGTAGAGGCGTTGCCCACATCCTCACCCTGACGGCCGTTGATCGGGGCGCGAGTAGAGAGATAGAGTCAGCCGTCGGAGGAACGAGCCGAGAACCGGGGGCTCAGCCGACGAGCAGGGAGGGTTGCGAGGGCGGGGGTCGGCGGGCCCGTCGCGCCTCAGGGTAAATTCGTGCACACAACTTTTGCCGGGGAACACGATGTCGAGACAAGGTCGAGAGGCAGGAGAGCACGTACAGAGAGGTTGCGGCATGACGGGGTAGATTGCGAGAGAAAGGATGCACGCGACGAGACAGAGCGCTAGTTCGAGTCGAGGGGGAAGGGTGAGGAGAGCTGCACCATGTTGTCGGAGAGATACCGAGGAGTAGGTCCTTTCGGCGATACCCCTTCACCTGAGACGCTGGTCCTTCGAGTGTCGGGAGGGGGGTGAGGAGAGCTGCACCAAGTTGTCGGAGAGATACCGACGAGTAGGTCCTTTCGACGATATCTCTTCTCCAGAAGCGCGGGGACCGTTATTCGCGCAGCAGCACCATTAGACAAACTTCACTATTTCTCGATTCGCCGGGGGCGAGGAGGACTGCACCATGTTGTCGGAGAGGGACCGACGAGTAGGTCTTTTCTCTGACCCCTCGTGCACGCGTGGCCCATAGAACAGAACACGATCGTGATTGCACATGCAGGCGCGAGCGCGGCGCGGGCACGGCGCGGGCGCGAGCTCGCGTGGGGAGGGGGGGGGGGGGAGCAGCGGACTGTCTCGGAGCGACGGAAA
The DNA here is from genome assembly GCF_051401765.1 of Calliopsis andreniformis. NCBI lineage: Eukaryota > Metazoa > Arthropoda > Insecta > Hymenoptera > Andrenidae > Calliopsis > Calliopsis andreniformis. The sequence goes on from NW_027480423.1 coordinate 30,630,111, forward strand.
TTAATGGTCATGGGTCGGCGAGGGACCGAGTAAATTCTTATCGGGGACGCGCGGCGCGAAGGTTAGCGAAGAATTAATAACAGCGAGGGGCCGCGAAGGGGAGAGTAGAAGAGAGAGAGAGACGCGACAATGAAGAGCGGCGCGAGATAGGAAACCGTACACATCGATAGGCGCGATAAGAATTATGACATTAGAAGCATTCGAAGGGACCGGACGACGCGGACGAAAACGTTAGCGGAATAAAAGAAAGGAAAAACCAACAGGCGCGAGTCGACCGCGACGAAGCGATGTAATTCGAGAATTCGAGATTTCCGATGCACTCGAGCGGGTCGGGCGGTCGGGGGAGCTAGCCGACATAAACAAACAAATGCACGACGGGCGGGTGTTTACAGTTAACTTCACGACTAGCTTCACGAGCCGGCAGTAAATAGTAAAAGACGAGCAACGGGAAATACATTCGATAGCAGAGGTAGAAAAAAGAAATATCCATTAATGATCCGGAACAATAGATTAGCGCAGGTAGACGGGTAGTAAACGCTGGTAACAAGGCGGGCGCGCCGACACGGAGTTGGAAATAATATTTTGCACAAACTCGCACGCCGGCACGCACACGCGTGCTAGCGCGGGAGAGGCCACGGAGGCGCGTCACATTTTAAAAAAAGGAATTCTGATCCGTGTCGGCGCGCGGACTCTGCGTGCACCGCGGTCACCCTCTGTGCCGCGGCGGGAACGCACCAGCAGCAACAATAGTAACAATAACGTTTCGAGGTAGGGAGGCGCACGGGCGCACTATCGGGGACAGGGAACCACCGCCGTGGTGGATGTAGAGACGAGACGCGGTGACAGGTTGCGCGACTAGTCGAGAGGAGACGCGGTAGGCTCGTGGCGCGGGACAGCGAAGGAGGCGCCGCCGCCAGGAGAACGAGCGATGACTCGTACGGACAGCGCGGAGTAGAATCGGACGTGAGCGGTAAAACTCTGTTCGCGGACTCGCCTTGCTCGCCCGTTCAGTCGGGCCCGTTCGGGGAAGTTCGGAAACTCGGCACAAACAGAACGCGCGGCGGCGAAGGTGATCGACCGGCGGAAGTAGGGAAAGAGAGGGGCCGGGAGTAGACGAACGGACCGGAGGAGATAGAAAAGTAAAGTCAAGTTGAGCAGCCGGGCCTGCGGCACCGTCCTGGGATGGGTGACCGGTGGGCACCGGTGGACACAAAAATTAAAAACAGCGTAGTGTAGCGTGGTCGAGCCGGTCGGCTGCCTTTGCGCGCAGGCGATTTCCCAGCCCCATCCAGCGCGCGGTGTCGCGCTAGGGTCAAACGGGGGGCGGTGAGAGGAGCGAGCATCACCGCCCGAGGCAGCGGGAAATTTTTACACATCGCCGGCATTAGAACGCTAGAAATTTTGGAAATACTAGAAAGTGGGTGAGAGAATCGGGGAAAACCGTTCGAACCGCTCGGAGCGGTAAAAATTTTGCCAGCCAGATGTGAGCGCGCGGAATTAGGGACAATAACGGGGAAACACGTGCAACGGGAAAGTCGAAAACATAAAACACTTAAGCGAAAGCGTAAACAAAAGAGACGTAGCCTGTTGGAATCGCTTAAAACAAGATATCCAACGGAGGTCCGGAAAAGGTGAGATGGAGGGGATACGAAAGAAACGAAGACACAAGTTTTAATCTTTGTCGGCCCTGAAAAGGGCTTTTAAACGACGTTTATTAAAGCCTTATGTTTCTGGGGGCTGGATGGTGGCTCCGGTCCTCGTCGGCTCGGGTGGTCGTCGGTGGATCGGAGGGCCCTGGCTGGTGGTGACACCGGTGCTCCCCTTAGCGACGTTGGCGTCTGAAAAAGAGAGATAGCGGCGGAACTGCGGCGGTAAGCAAGAGTGGAAGTCTACCTAAACCAAAGATTCCCGACTCCAGGCTGCGCTCGCGAGCCTATTTGGAGGGGATAGCAATACCTTGCCTGTAACGCAAAGGTAATGCAGTGGACTGTATTATCGACTCTTCTTCTGGTGCGAAGAAGAAGTCGATGAGCGAGTGGCTAGAGAGGAGGAGGGACCTCTTCTCTTCGCCTTGCACCTTTTGGAAAGGTTCGTTTCGTACGAATCCAAGTAACTTAGGGATTCGTGAGCGGAGGGACACGCTATAACCAGCGAATTGCTGGTCCTGGAGGCTGAGGACGGCCAGAGGCTCCGCGACTCCGTTCACCTTACCGTGTGCTTCTATTCGTCACACGGGGGTTGCTTCTAAACGGGGTGGCAGAGCACGAGTAACGCAGAGGTGATAGGCACGTACGTTATCTCTCTCTGTTGTAACCCGTCTCTCAGGGATCCAACAGGCAGCGGCCTTTGTTGCTCCGAGACGAAAACGAGACTCAGAGAATCAGGGCAGGCCCCGATTCCAAGAGTGCAAATCTCGATCAATTGTCCCCTAAGACAAACCAGGTGCTCTTTCGTACGTATTATACGTACGGATCGAGCAGAGCCTCCTAGTTTGTCGGCGACAGAGGTTCAGCTTTTGAGAGCTAGTGAGATTTCAAATGTCTGGTAACCAAACTACTTGAAATCCGAAGGCTGTCTAGCTGAGATGCGCTTGACTACCGGTCGCACTGACTGCGTCAAGCTTGGTTGTCGTAAGACGACTGGGGCGAGAGCCTCGCGTGTCTCCGCGAAGAGGAAGACGTGCCAAATTTTACTACTACGCGGCGCTCACAAATTATCTTTTGTTTCGTGCTAGTGTAGTACGATGTACTCTCTCTCTCCTTCGGGCTCCGATGTCCCCACTCGACATCGAGCCTGGAGTTCAAAACCGTTGCTCGACAACGCTTACTTTGTTTGAACTTTAATTTTGACGACAAAAACAAGTCATACGACAGCTGATCGTGTTTTACTGCTAGTACAACGTATGCTCCAACCGAAGGCAACCTTCGGTCGGTCACGTATACCAACAAATTACGAATCTCGCGGACGAGCCGAGTGCCCGTTATATAACCGCTTTTTAAACATAGCCGTAAAATCGTCGCAGTTGGCCGAAGGGTCAAACACGTGCGCGCAACTCTAAACATTCAATTCTTTCACCTACAATTCTTCTTCTTCTTCTTTTACTTTCTTCGACTTTCTACGCTTTCTTCTCCGCTCGAGACAAAGGGCGAACGTCGGGACCGCGTGGGCCATGCGCGTAGCGTTCGCGACAGGCGTGCGAGTCCAGGGGGGAGGGCGCCAAGCGTTGCTAAACAGGCACTCGGACGACGCAACGTCCCCGGGGGAAAATTCCATACACGCACTTTTTGAAAATCACGGCCTGGCAACGTAGGCGCTCTCGGCCCCTGGCTTGCGTAAAGATGGCGGCTCCAGCGGCGGGGGTGGCAACGAGGCTCGTGCGCACCCTCGGCGGAGTTTGTCGCCGAAGGGGGGGGGGGGGGGGGCGAGGGACAGCCTCTGCCGGCGGACACGGCGGAGGAAACTGGGGAAAACGCGGACTTAACGAACTTGGACGATACAGATTCAGGCTCACTCTTTCGTTGCGATGTGATGAGTGAAGTGATGGTGGTGGTGGTAATAAATGAAGATGAGATGAATGAAGAAGGAAGAGTGAAGAATGTAGAGGTGGGAAGGGAAGCATGGGTAAGGGAACAAGTAGGTAGAAGATATGCAAGGTAAGATAGAGTAAAATAGAGTAATGTAGAGTAAGATAAAGTGCGGAATCATGAAAGGGAAGGGAGGGGAAGAGAGAAACAGGGAGTGGTACAAAAGAGGAGGGGAGAATGATGAAGTGAGGATGGATATGTTTATGTTTCTTTTAGAATGGAGGGAGAACAAATAAGGAAAGAGGATGAGCTGAAGCAGGAAATAGGAGTAAGGAGAAAGACGAGGCAGAGGCTAATCAAAGCACTCCGGTCACTAATAGATGTGGACATAGAAGCAGTAGCAGAGGAGGTGACGAGCAATGAGCAGTTAATGGAAATCATAAGGAAAAGAGAGAAAGGAGAGACAAGGCGGGAGAGCAGGGGAACGCAAACTGAAACAGAGAAAAGAGAGGGACACGGAAACGAAACGAAAAGAGGAATAGGAGGTGAGGAAAGTAAGGGGGAAAGAAGGAAGATAGAAAATCAGAAGGATTTTGGGTCCAAGTTTGAAGAAATATGGAGCAAGGCAAAGACGGCGATGGAGGACGGAAAGCGGAAGGAGAAGGAGAAAAGGAAGCGCGGAACAGGGGAGCTAGCAAAACCGGAGAACAGTAGCGGTTCGTTGATATCGAAGAATGCTGGAAGCAAATGACTCAGTGGGGAACCATGGGCGGAAGAGGACATAAACATGCAGAGGAAGAAAAGACTGGAAGGATGGGGAAAAGTGAAGGGAAACAAGAAGGAAGGAGAGACGACAGGAATTTAGGCAAAAGGAAAGGGGAAAAGGAAAGTGGAGAGTTGGCAGGATGGGAGAATAGAGAGGTGGGAAGAACAAGAGAGGAACAAGAAAGGAAAGTTAGAGAATGGCTGGAGAAAAGCTACGGTAGCGGGGCAAGACGAGAGGGACATGACGGAGAACGGCAGGCAAGGAAGGAGGGAGAGAAAGAAGACAGGGAGACAAGCAGAGGGACAGAAGGAGATAAACTGAAGAAGGAGGCAGAAGAAAGGAGGAGATTAGAATGGGAAACAAGAAAGGAGGACAACACGGAGAGGCCAACGGAAGGGCAAACAAGCAGAAAGAAGGAGAAGGAGAAGGCCTTAGAAAACCTGAAGAAAATTTAACCAAACGTAACGTTCGAGTGGGGAGGAGAAGAAAGGAAGGAAAGTAGAGGAGAAAGAAACACAGAGGGGAGAAAGGGAGAGGGAGAGATAAAAGAATTAAATGGATCAAAAGAAATAGTAATAATAGCAAGGAGGTGTGACAAAGTAGGAGGAAACGAGGAAGATACCGGAAAAGGAGAGGGAAAGGTAAACGAGAAGAAGATGGACGTAGAGGAGGGGCGAGCAGTGAATAAGCTGGAGGGCGGGGAAAAACAACGGGGGGAAAAGGAAGCCAGGAGGGGGGAAAAAAGGGGAAGGACGAGGGAGGAAAGGAAGGAACGAGAGAGAGAACTGTTCGGGGAAATGACAGAGGATGAAGAGGAAGAAGGGGTTGGAGAAGGAAGAACAATCGGAAAAGGAACGATGGGATCTCCAATATTAGGAAGAAAGAAGAGACAAAACAAGAGGGGAAGGACGGGGGGAATGGAATAAGGCGGGAGAAAAAGAGGTAGGAGTGAAGGGGGGAGAGCAGGAAATACAAAATTAATAATACGAGTAATCCTCTAAGCTAAAATCAATACACCATATACAGTGAACACAATTAGTACAAATAGAGGCACATAGATCAGGATAATAGGGATAGGAAATAGGGATAGGTTTAAGCGAGCGTGTAAAATATATGCAATGTATATGCGGGTACATGTATGTATAGGAATACAGATATGTATGTATATATATATATATATATGTATAGTACAATAAATAATAAGATCGGTATATGTATACGAATGTTTTTCGAGATGCAAAGGTAAACGGAAAGAAGGTAAGAGCTAAGGAAAAGTGTATAGGGGAAAAGGAATCATAATTAGGAAAAGGGCGGGGGAAGAATATATAGAAAATAGAAAGATAAGATAGCACTGACAGATAAAAGGAAGGGTAACACATACATAGATAGGTAATAATGATAATAGGAAAGAGAAAAAAAAAATAATAATAATACTAAATGCTGACCACTGAAATAATAAAGAAACTTTAGCTATTGGCAACCAAGTAGGAAGAATATAGACGAATAGTTATGTAGAGACAAATCTGATGAGGTGGGAGGATATATGTGAGCGATGAATGCAGGGAATGAAGTCGGGAGCAAGGTCATGCGGGACAACTGCAAGTAGTAGGGAAGTATGAATGGAAAAAGGAGCGAATGATATAAGGACGAGAAAATGGAGGTGAAGGGACAGGAAAAGGAGAGAAAGAAGCATGGGAGATGGGAGTGCATGTACAAGCGTAGCAAAGAAAGGGAGCGAGCAATGAAAACTGCCTCCTCTAAAATCCTCTGTTTTTAGATAGACATAGAAACGGACGACTGTATAATGCAAGTGGAAGAGGGAAAATACACCGAGGGGGACATGGAAATAAGAGCTGAAGAGGAAGAGGAGTTGATGAGGGAAATTGAAATGGAGGAGATGAAACAGCAAGAAGAGGAGGAGGAAAGGCGGAGACAACAGGAGCAGGAACAGGAGAGACAGAAAAAGGAAGTGGATTCTAAAACAGGACCGAAAATAAGATCGGTAGAGGTATGGGGAGGAGGTAAAGGACGTGGGCAGGAACTCGGCCAAGGGAGGAACCAATACCCTCTTCCTCCAAACAGGCAGCAATCAGGGAACTGGTCCAGGGAAAAATCCTGCTTACCCACAAGAGCGGAGAAGGCAAAGGAAGGAAGAAGGGAGAAAAGGAGAAGAAAAAGAAGTTCGTTGGAAGGAACCTAATGATGGATGCCTTCTTTGGAGTGTACAGGGGGGACAGGAAGTGAGGGTGGGAAATAAGATGAGATGACGGAAAACCCAGAGAGGAAGTAATAGTGATTATAGATGAGTCGGAGGAAGATGGGGAAGAAGCGAGGAAGAGAAGAAAGGAGAAGGAAAGGATCAGAAAAGGAGGGCAGGAGGAGGCCGAAGAGAAGTGGAAGGCAGGAGAGGAAGGGAAGAAAGGGAAAGAGACAGAGGAAAAGAAGGAGGAAACAGGAGAAGAGGAAAGAAGGGAGAAGGAAGGAGAATGTGAGGAGAAGGAGGAAATGGGGAAGAAGAAGCAAGAGAGGACGGAAGAGGAAGAAGGAGAACTCCGGGAGCAGGAAGGAAATAAAAGGGTAAGGATAGAGGTGGAAGGAAGCGGAGACGGGAAAATAGAGGAGGAAGGAGAGAAGAAGAAGAAGAGAAGGGAGGAGGAGAAAGGAAGGAGAGAGAGAGAAGGAAGGACAAGGGAAACAAAATTCTGCGTAGTCCCAAGGGAGTATCCGGCAAGGAAACTCTCGAGGGGAGACATGGACAAAGTCTTGTCAACTGTGGCACTCGAATGCCTTGAGAGAAACAGGAGAATAAACATGCAGCGCACGGGACTAATGAACGGGGGTCTGCTGATAGACGGAAGGGACGAAAAGGCGAAAAAGATGTACGAAGAATTGACGCACGAGGGAAGGAAGTTGGCAGGAATGGAGCTGAAGGTGGAAGACCCAGAGATCCTCAATAGGAGAATGAAAGTGATTGCGTCGGTAGGGCAGCAATCGCTCAAAGGAGAATCAATACCCAAACTCCTGAAATTTGATACACCGTCAATCAGGGTGGCGGATTGGACCCTGATCAAAGAAGGTGGACCATTAGGCAGGGGAAGGGACTTTGTCTTCGAAGTGGGCCCGAGGACCTTCAGAACCCTTCAACAAAGGGAGATGAGGCTACCCATAGGAGGAGGGGTGGCCAGAGTCTCATTCATCCCAGTCAAAGGGAAGGAATGAGAGGGAGGGAAGGTGGCGAAACAAGAAGGAGGGAGGGGTAAGGAGAAAGGAGAAGAGTAGGGAGGCGTAGATGTAAGCAGCAGTTAGACAAGTAAGGACGTATAAAATAAGCCAATATAGCCTGTACAATGTATATAGATATAAGTGTGTGAGCGTAAGCATATGTAAAGAGAAAGAGATAAAAAGAACAAATAAAGAGAGAGGAAAAGGTGACAGGCAGGAGGCGTTTATTGAAACCATCCGGGGAAAAAGGGGACAAGGGAAATTGGAAGGGGAAGGGTTAGGGGGAAAAGAAGAGGAGATCGGAGGAGGGCAGGAGAGGACGGACAAGAGGTGGGTAAGAGGGGGAGAAGAAGGAAGGGGAATGGCGGGTAAGTAATCAAATGAGAAATAATGAGTAGCAAGTAAAAAAAAAAACGAATGAATGAAAAAAAAAATATAAAAGAGAAATAATGAGAGAAAAAAAAATGATGAAGAGAAAAGGAAAAGAGTTAATAAATACATGCTTACAGGTACCGTCAACAATGTCCCTAAAAATAATACAAATAAATCTACACCACAGTGAGGCAGCATCGGCGGCGCTATCAAGGGTGATGGAGAGGGACAAGATTGACGTGGCGTTAATACAGGAGCCGTGGACAGCGCATGGAGGGATAAGAGGACTTGGACTAGTCGGTAAAGTATTGGCCCTAAATAATAAGCACTCAAGGGCTTGTGTACTCACCAGGAAGGGACTGGAGGCCGGGACAATGAGGCAATACAACTCGAGGGATCTGGCAGTGGTAACGATCCGGGCAAAACAAGAAGGAGGCCAGGAGAACAGGACAACCTACGTAGCGTCGCTGTATGCCCCGTGGAACTCGAAGGAGAAGAGACCGGGGGAAGCCACGCAGGAACTAATGGAATTCGTACAGGACAAAGGAGCAGAGATCCTGATAGGAGGAGACGCAAACGCAAAACACAGGAAATGGGGAAGCTCAGTGACGGACGGGAAAGGGGAGGAGCTGATGGAGTTCATCCTAGCTAATGGTTTGGTGACACTGAACGCTGGAGGGAAACACACCTTCGAAACGATGCTGAGGAAGGGAGTCCTGGACGTGACGTTGTGCTCACAGAGCATGGCTGGAAAAGTAAAGGGATGGAGAGTGAGCGAGGAAGAGTGATTCTCCGACCATAAATATATCAGATTCGAGCTGGAAACAGGGAAACAGCAAGAAGCGCAGAGAAGAAGAAACCCGAGAACTACAAACTGGAAGAGGTATGCGGAAAGGGTGGAGGAGAGAATCTCGGAACTCCCCACCAGATACGGAAACGAGGAGGAGGTGAACGAAGCAGTGGACACGCTAACAAAAATCCTCAGGGAAGCTTGGGAGGAGACTACGGAAGAAGTCGAGCTAAGGGGCAAGGTCACGATTCCATGGTGGAGTCGGGCACTGGAGAAGGAACAGAAGGAGATCAGGAAGAAAATCAAGATCGCAAAGAGGAAAGGAGGAGTGGCGAGGTGGTAGGAAGTGAAAGAACTGACAAGGGTGTTCAGAAGGAAAGTGATAGTAGCAAAAAGAGAATCCTGGAGGGAATTCTGCAGGAACGTCAAAGGAGTGTCGGAAGCAACGAGACTCAGCAAGCTGCTAAGCAGTGAGGCGAGGGAGCAGCTAGGAGCCTTGAGAAGAGAGGACGGGACATACTCGGAGTCAGACGAGGAATGCCTGAAGATGCTAATGAAAGAGCACTTCCCGGGATTCAGTGAGACATCGCTGGAGGTGCAGGGAAATGGAGAAGGAACGAGCAGGCGAGAAGAAATTCGTAGACCGGGTTGGGAGATAGCGAATAGAATAGTGAGGCCAGACAGAATGGAATGGGCGATAAGCTCATTCTTGCCATATAAAACACCGGGGGTAGATGGAATCTACCCGAAGATGATAAGGGTAGCGATGCCATATATCAAGGAATTCTTGACGAAAGTAATGAGAGCAAGCTTGGCACTAGGAGTGATACCAAGATCATGGAAGGTAACTAGGGTGACGTTCATCCCGAAGCCAGGGAAGACGGATTACGCGGTACCGAAAGCGTATCGGCCCATCAGTCTGACATCATTTCTCTTGAAGATGGTGGAAAGGCTGGTGGATAGATATATGAAGGAGGTGACGCTGGAGAAGAGGTCGCTGCATAGCAACCAGCACGCCTTCAGGATTGGACACTCGGTGGAGGTGGCGCTCCATAACCTGGAAGGAGAGGTAGAGGAAGCCATGAAAAAGAAGCTACTGACGATAGCCGGGTTTCTGGACATCGAAGGGGCATTCAATCAGACGTCTACGGAGCTGATAGTAAGAGCTCTGAAAGAGTTCGGGGAAAACGAATATGTCATCCGGTGGATAAACATCATGTTGACCACCAGGGAGTTACAAACCTCGAAAGGGGAAACTATCGCGAAGGGATTCGTGAATAGAGGCTGCCCTCAAGGGGGAATCCTGTCACCACTATTATGGTGTTTGGCAGTGGATAATCTCCTACGCAAACTTGAAAAAAGTGGCGTAGTGGTTTTGGCTTATGCCGATGACGTGACTTTCCTGGCAACAGGAAAGAACGCGGAAGCTGTCACTTATAGGGCAAAAAAGGCACTATGGGTACTGGAAGAGTGGTGCGACCGAACGGGACTATCGGTGAATCCAACGAAAATGGAAATGATCTTGTTCACAAGGAAGATTAATAGGCCGATCATCACGGATCTGAGGTATAAGGGACAGGCACTGGAGTTCACGAGGGAGGTGAAGTATCTAGGGGTCTGGTTGAACGAGAGACTGACATGGAGAAAACACATATTCAAACAGATAAGTAAAGCGAAAGCGAATTTAGCAATGTTGGGCAGAGTGGTGGGCCCCACGTGGGGTTTATCACCTCTGACAACAAAGTGGATGTATGAGGCGATTGTTCTCCCTAGGTTGATGTTCGGCTGCATAGCCTGGTGGGAGGCGGCCAACATGAGGACAGTGAAGGACAAGCTGGACGGTCTGCAAGGACTGGCGTTAAAAAGGATATTAGGTACGCTGAGTACAACACCGACAAGGGCAGCGGAGGTGATAGCAGGGATAGAACCGCTGGACATAAAAATCAGGACGTTGGCGCTGAAGACGGCGCACAGACTAGTATCATGGAACGTATGGAGGGAAAGGGAATTTGGGCACAGCTCAATACTGAGGAAGGAAGGAAACAAGGCCATCAGAGAACTGATAAGTATGAGACAAGACGGTAGAACCTTAGAATTCATCTTTCAAAGGAAATTTCAGACACTAATCAGCAGCAAAACAAGTTGGGAAAAGAAGAAGAAGGATCTGAAAGAATACCATCAGATATGGTATACGGACGGATCCAGGAAGGAGGGCATCACGGGAGCAGCCTGGACGAACGAGAAAGGAACTGACATGAAGGTGATTCAACTGGGGAAACTGGCGACAGTCTTCCAGGCGGAAGTCCTAGCGATTCAGGATTGTGCGGAGACGTTAATAGAAAGAAACACAAGACACAAAAGGATTGCTATTTGCTCGGATAGCCAAGCGGCTCTGAAAGCATTGAGCAAGCCGGCACACAGATCCGTCTCAGTCATGGAATGTAAGAAGACAGTGAACAGACTGGCGGACAAGGGAAACAAAGTGACTCTGGTATGGGTGCCAGGGCACGAAGGAATCGAGGGAAATGAGATGGCGGACAGGCTGGCGAATCGAGGGTCAGACGAGGCGCCAACAGGGGCGGAACCGTACCTTCCGATGTCGGTACTGACGGTAAAGACGGCCATCAAGGAGTGGGCTGCTGAGCAAAGGAAGAAGAGATGGAGTGAAACTGAAGGATGCAGGGAGGCCAAGGAAATCTTGGGGGAGGAACCAAAATATAAATATGCCAAAAATCTGATCGAAATGGACAGAGGTAAGTGCAGACTAATGTCGGGACTGTTGACAGGGCACGCGCAACTCAAGCTGCATCTAGCAAGGATGAAGCAGTTGGAGGATAGGATGTGCAGCTTCTGCGAGATGGAAGAGGAGAGCAGTGCACACATCATCTGTAACTGCCCCAGGCTGATGGCGAGAAGACATAAACACACGGGGAAATTCCTTCTAGAAGTGGAGGAAATTAAGAAGTTAAAACTAGAGAAGCTAATGAAATTCATGATGGAGGTCAACCCGTGGAAACGCCCGGGTTGAACTCCGGTGTAAGGGTAAGAACGGAGAGTCTAGCTAGGTGATAGCCTCCATCGAAGGATGGAGGACTTCACTAGATTCAGGTCATCCGTCGGGATGATAGGATCAATAAGATCCTGGGGAGACTCACGGGTGAGGGCGAGGTCGGGGCCCTCATCGTAATCAGTAAAGGAAAGTGAAAATCCGGAATAATGTTGCATCCTTAAATTTTGCAGGAAGCTGGGAAACGAGAGGCGAGGATCAGAGGAACGAAGAAAAGGAAGCGGGAAAAGAGGAGACAGTAGAGAATGGTCTAAAGGGGAAAGCAGCCAAAGGGAATAAATGAGAGAATGGAGTTTGTTTCAGATCAAGGAACGAGGAGAGCAAAGGGAAAGGACACGGATGAGAGGACTCGGGAGTCCAGGAAGCAGGAGAAAGGAACAAGAAGAGAGAAGCGCGGTGGCACACAAAGAAGATGCAGCAGCGGGTAGAAAGAAGAGAAATAGTAGTGTTAAGAATTATAATTGTAAAAAAAAAGAAAAGAGAAAGGAAATAATGTAAATAAAAGAATAGCTAGGAAACACAGAGAAATAAGAAAGCGTACAAGGGGATTTAGAAATAAGATTAGATACGTGAAAAAAGAGAGAGAGAAGGAAAAAAAAAATATATATATATATACATATATCTATATACACACAGTATAAACATATAAACATGTATGAAATATATAATAATAGATAATAAACTGAAGAGAGCAATAATAACGAATATTTAGGTATATACAAGAACTAGGTGAAAAAGAAAAAAAAAAAAAACGATTATAAATAAAGGAGGAGAGGAGTTTTGTTACAGATGGAGAGACGGGAGACGAAAGAAGGAAAGGACAAACCTGGAACGGAGAAAGCAGGAACAGGGAGCGATCTGTGGAGTTAACCGGATCACTCCCTGAGGGTAAGGTCTGAACGGAGAGTCTAACTGGGGTGGCGGCCGAAAGGGCCCTCACTAAGTTAAGATCATCCTTCGGGATGATAGGGTCGGAAGGATCCTGGGGGGACTCACGGATAGGGGCGAGGTCGGGGCCCCTGTCAACACAAATAACGGAAAACGAGCGTAGGAGTAAATAGTAAAGTTAGTTAAATGTTTACAGTTGAAACCGAAGGAGGAAGGAGAAGGGAAGGTCCCGCAGGAAGGGAGGAAAGGAAGCAGGAGCAGACTGAAAGGGACAGCAGAATGTAAGGAGAAGGGCGATAGCAAGGAACGAGTGTGGACTGGGAAACTGGGGGAAGACAATGGAAGGAAAGAGATCAGCCCGGAAGGAGCAGAAGGAGAAACGGAGAAAAAGGAAACACTGAATATAGTTTTAGAATAGTTCATAATTTTGATTGTAAAATGCAAATAAGAGGGAGAGAAAGAGGAGGAGTAGAATATTAGGCGCGATTAAATAAATAGAAGCAAAGAAGATTTAGAATTAGAAGTCTAGGTATAATGTAAAAATTGAAATTGAAAAAAAAAAAGAGAGATAACATAATAGATTGTGAAACGAATAAACGAATAGAATAGGTAAATAATTAAAGTAGAGTGAAACGAGAAACCGGCCACGGACTGTTCGAAGTAGAAAACAGAAACGCGATTGAAAGTAAATAAGTAGACTCAGACGATAGAATACGCTGAAACACAAATGTACACCCAACTTTGCGATAATACAGTATAGTTTAGCAATCGAAAAGAGAATAGACCGAGAATTAAGGAATGAATGAGAGCATAGGACATAATAATAATAATGATAATGATAATATAGACACAAGTAATAAAGATAATATAATACGAGTAGCAACAAAAAGCTAAGTATGATAAGAAAGGAGTAGACTGAATAAAAAAAAAAAAAAAAAGTATAGAAGATTAGAACCACGAAATTGTAGCCTGTATAAGGAATAGATGAGGAATGTTGAGAGAAGAATAAATAATGATTTTATCAGAATATTGTAAATACAAACTTTAAATACCTTAAAATACCTTGGGAGAAAAAAAAACATCAACAGAGAGAATAGGGTGCACAACGGGAGAGTAGAGAGAGATACCTTGCACTAGAATCAAACGTATCCTAAGCGAAACTGGGCCACATTGAAGCAGCAATGCCGAAGAATAGGCAAGGAGTAGCGAATGTGTCCGAATCCGCGGGACAATCTAGCCTCACAGCGAACCTCTGTGGGGAGGCAGAGCATAGATCTAGAGGACTCCCGATCCTCGCGAATCACCTGCTCCATAGTTGAACTGTAAAAGGCGAAACATAGGAGCAGGGGAGGGTCCATAGTTATCCGAGACGGCTCGTCCTACAGTTCCTTGGAAACATAGAACATAGGGCGAGGAGTCTGTCCATGAAATACTCTCTCTACTCAACATACGGTGTGCATCCTAGAACGCAAAAGAAATGGAAACGGCGAGCCGTCTGACGGGGAGCCAATTCCAAGACTACCTGTCCGAGAGGATATGGGGATTCCGTAAGGAAATACCTTCCTGAAAAGGAAGAAGTACAGAGGCCGGAGATGAGGAAGGTTCACACCTCATCTCAGCACTGTAACGATTCAACGAACGAGCTGCGAATTCTGAGATCGGAAGCCTCCAAGGGAACGACAGGTAAATGCAGGGACTTAGAGGAGCTAGAGCATAAGGGAGTAAAAGCACGCGAGAGGGTGGGGGGGATGAGTGGGTGGGGGGTCAACGCCGTGGGGTAAGGGGATCTAGAATTGCTTATCCGTCAACGGGAGGGGGGGAGCTTTCTGCGTCTCTGGGCATAAGGGGGGTGGGAGGGTAGATTCTGGGAAAAAGAGACGCGTCAAAAACACTGACGGAGCTGATATCGTCGATAGTTTGATCGACAGACGAATCGTCATTAGATCAATGAGACGATTTCGGCGAAATTCAGATGGCTCGACAACGGTGAGGGTGGGGGGAAGATTAGTTGAGGGGGGAAGGTACCAGGATAGCTGGTCCTAGGGTGCGCGCACGGGGAACTTTGTGTGTAACGCAGGTTAGCTTAGGGAGGCTTCGATCGGGGGACACGAGGGCTGGAAGGGTCTCGTCCGGGCACGTCTGCCTTGGCGAGAACTCCGATGGAGCTGATGTTCTACCAACACCCTGACGAGCTTGCTCGCCAGGTGAGGGGAATTTCGGCGAAGTTGGGGGCCCGACTGGCTCAAGACCACTCACCGCACCTCCACGTGGGGTCCCTGGACCTCCGCCCCAGTAGTTGGTACTCGCTTGCGAGTGCCAATTTGCTGGACGCGGAGGACGAACGCGGTGAGCTGGCAACGGGATGGAAATCGGTGACGACCTTGGCACGATAGACGGGCGCTTAGGGTACGGGCCCACCCGCAAGAGGGTATCGGACACGCAAGATGACAACTATTGGTAATAACGTTTACGGTGCATGGGGCGTCGGATCCCCCAGTACGGGCGCGGATGGGAGTGGCCGACCGGGCTCCCCCGCGTCGTCATCCATCGACCGGGAGAATGCAGTGGTGGACCACCGGGCCACTGTATTCAGCACCATTACTGGTGAAGAGGCGTCTGGGGCCGGCACATCGTCTGTCCCGGCGTCTGCTTCGACGAAGAACGCACCCAGGGTTGTTAGCGAGGTGATCCTCGCGCACCCTGTGGTGCGACTAGAGCGGCTGCCGGGGCCGAGTTCCGGCCGCAGCCGCAGCCGCAAGAAGTCCCCGTGGCGGTCCGCCTCGGCGGGCTTGACCGACGACGACGGGTGGGACTCCGCCAGTTCGGCGGGTTCCGCCCGCTCGGTCCGGCTACCCCGTGCCCCACGACCCGCGGGAAGGAAGCGCGGACGTCCCCCGACCACAGGGGAGTACGTGGGCCTCGCAGAGGCGAAGCGCCAATTAATTCAGCTGACGCTGCAGGAGCGTCAGCTGAAGGAAGAAATAGAGGCCGAGGACCCCACGGTCATGGCGCCGCCAATTTCGAAATCCTGCGTACCCATCCGCGAGGACGATCTCGCCGAAGAGATGCGGCACGCCCCATCCACCGACCTGGGCGCTCGGATCTTCGAGGAGTCGGAGACCGTCCTGAAAGTGGCTAAATGCTCTAACCATCTGAAGGGGTCGATGGTGCGCCAGCTGCGCGTGGCGGCATTAACCATCCGCCACGCGGCCGTCGAGCAGGCAAAAAGATCGAAGATATCCGACCGCGAGGCGGAGCTGGAGCGCGTCGTGGCGCAGCTGCACACGCGCGTCGCCGAGTTGGAGGCCCGCCTCATGGGCCGCACTTCCCCGGCCCGCCGCGCGTCTCCGCCGAGGGTGAAATCCCCTCCGGCGGCACCACCTCCACCACCGCCGCGGCCACCAACGCCACCAACCCCTCCGGCGCCTACATCGCCGAGGGTACAGCGTCAGCGGCCCGTCACCCGCGTGTCAGCGGGTCCAGCACCAGACCCGCCTTACAAAGACCCCCTCGCCAGGGTCGAGGGATTGATACGCTGCCTCTGCGGCGAGATGGAGGAGCGACTTGCCGCCCGCCTGGGCGCGCCACCACCACCTCCGCCTCCATCCGCCGCACGCGGCCCGGCGAGCTGCGCCGCTACAGCGCGAGCGCGTCCCGAACGCGCGTCTCGCGACTCACCGCGCCCTTCACCAGCTGCGGCGCCGCAGCGGCCGCGTGCGGCCGCGCCCGTTCCTAAGGCGCAACCCCCGCGGCCGACTGCGGCCGCGGCCGTTACAGGCGGGATGACCGCCACCCAAAAGAGGAGGGCAAGGCGGCAGAGGAAAAAGGAAAGGGAGGCAGCGGAACATAAGGCCGCTGTCCCTTCAGATGCGACACGCCGCGCCGCCCCTCCTGTCGCCCGCCGCGTCACTCCACCTGTCGCCAGCGCGGCGACAAACACGGCGGCAGCCAAGAAGGCAAAGCCGCCCGCTGCGGCCCCGCAGAGGACCCGCAGCCAACGCCGCGGCAAGGCTGCCAAGACGGCGCGCCAACACCAGCCTGGCCCAAAGCAGACTGTACCCGCCTCCTCTGACTCCTGGTCGACAGTAGTCGGCAGAAGGGAGAGGCGGAAGGCGGCTGCCGCGGAGCGCGCTCGCGCTGCTCCCCCACCACCGGTCGCGGCCCCCAAGAAGGCGCCGCGTATACGAGCTCCCCGCGCTCCAAAAAGGGCTGCGGTCAGTTTAACCGTAGCCCCGGGGAGCGCAATGACGTACGCAGAAGTCATGGCGCGTGCAGTAGCCGGCGTACGTCTCAAAGACGTCGGTATCACCGACATTAGATACCGAAAGGGCCGCACGGGGTCCTCGATTCTTGAGGTCCCCGGCCAAGAAAGCGCCGCTGGCGCAGATCGCCTCGCTGAGAGGCTGACAGAAGTTTTCCGCGGCACGGACGTCAAAGTGTCCAGGCCTGTCAAATGCGCCGAAGCGCGCATAAGCGGCCTGGACGAGTCCGTGACCGCGGAGGCGGTGGCGGCCGCAGTAGCAGGCATAGCCGGGTGCCGCACGGAGGAAGTGCGCACCGGCATTGTCCGCCGATCCGCGTCCGGGCTGGGCACCGTTTGGCTTAGGTGTCCAGTCGCGGCCATGAACAAACTCATGGCCGCCGGGCGCATAAGGGTCGGTTGGACCTCGGCGAGGGTCGAAGCACTGGCTGCACGTCCCCACCGGTGCTATAAATGTCTTGAGCTGGGGCACGTGCAGCAGAAGTGCCCAGTCGACGCAGACCGCCGCGCCAGGTGCTACACATGCGGTAGCACCGAGCACATGGCGCGGCACTGCTCGGCCCCGCCGAAGTGCCCGGTGTGCACTGACCTGGGCCGCCCAGCCAACCATCGGCTGGGCGCAAAGGCCTGCGCGCCGCCACCGCCAAGAAGGGGGAGGAAGCCACGCCCCACACCCGAGGCGTCCGGCTAAGTTGGACCGGTCGCCCCGGCAACGTGGGACCCAGAACCGCAACCAGCGGAGAAGACGAGGGCCCCAGAGCCCGAAATGAAGGAAGCAGGATCCGGCCGTGGGGAGGCCATGGAAACGGCATAAAATTCACCCCCACGGCCAAAATCCTCCAAGCCAACCTCAACCACTCGGCCGCGTCGCAGGACCTTCTGCAACAGACGCTGGCCGAGCTTGGTGTGGGGTTGGCAGTCGCGGCGGAGCCATATAGGGTACTCGACCGTCCAAATTGGGCGGGAGATGCCCTCGGCTCCGTCGCGATAATCGCCGACGGCTCCGCGGCCCTCTGCGCCTTTGCGCATGGTCGCGGATATGTCGCGGCGACATACGGCGGCCTAGCGGTGGTCGGCATCTACGCCCCGCCCAGTGCCCCCCTCGCGGCGTTCGAGCGGCTGCTGGATGAGGTCAGGGACGTATTGTCCCGCTCTCCAGTCAGCCGCACATTAGTCCTGGGCGACTTCAACGCCAAGGCTACGGCTTGGGGTTGTCCCGGGACAGACGCGAGGGGACAAACGGTACTGGAATGGGCGGCGGGCGCGGGGCTCCTACTCCTCAACAGGGGCTCCGCAAGCACATGCGTGCGGTGGCAGGGCGAATCGATAGTCGACCTATCATGGGCGACGCCCTGCGCCGCGCGCTGTGTCACCGGGTGGAGGGTGGCGGAGGAGGTGGAGACGCTTAGCGACCACCTCCATGTGCTGATGCACATCTCCGCCGAAAACCCCCACCCAGCCCGTCGCCTCAGGGGCGGACAGCCGCCCCGCAGATGGGCCGCCAAAAAGATGGACGAGGACGCGCTGATGGCCGCCTCCCTCGCGATGGCCTGGCCGGAGCCGCCGGCTGGGCCCGTCGCGGACGTCGACAGCGAGGCAGTATGGTTCCGGGAGTCTCTGGCGGCGGTCTGCGACGCCGCCATGCCCCGGACCGGAAAGCCTCGCAAGCGGGCCGTGTACTGGTGGTCGGGCGAAATCGCCGCCTTGCGCGCTGCAAGGGTGGCAGCCCGACGCCGCTTCACCAGGGCCCGCAGACGTGCCAACCGCGACGTCGCGAGGGAACAAACGCTATACGAGGGCTACCGAGAGGCAACGGTGGCCCTCCAGGCGGCCATCAAAAAGGCCAAGTCCGAGGCCTGGCGCGAGCTCCTAGACTCGCTAGACCGTGACCCATGGGGGCGTCCGTATAGGATCGTCTTAGGGCGATTACGCCCTGCGGCGCCCACGGTCACGGCGAGTCTCGACCCCCCCATTCTCCGGCGTGTCGTGGACACACTCTTTCCGGTCGATCCGGAGGAGCCACGGCCGCCGGAACCGGCGGACCCGACCACCTGGTCCGCCGAGTTGGGGGTCACGCAAGGGGAGCTCGCTGCCGCCGTCCGTCGCTTGGGGGTGCGCGACACCGCCCCCCGGCCCGGACGGAGTGCCCGGACGTGCCTTAAAAAGGGCACTGCGCGTCCTCGGGCCCCGGCTGCTCAGCCTATTTAATGGCTGTTTGCAGTCGGGGCGGGTACCGCTTCCGTGGAAGCGAGGGCGGATGGTCCTCGTCCCGAAGAAAGGCAAGCCCGCGGATTCACCCTCCGCGTACCGGCCCATCTGTCTCCTCGATGAAATCGGCAAACTATTCGAGCGTGTGCTCGCCCGCCGAATCGAGGAGGCAGTGTCCCGTGACGGTCCCGGCATAGCCGACTGTCAGTTCGGCTTCCGTGGGGGAAGATCGACGCTCGACGCGATCGATCACGTCAAATCCCTCACGGACACGGCCGTCTCCCAGGGTGGGGTTGCGTTGGCGATCAGTCTTGATATCGCCAACGCATTTAACTCCCTGCCCTGGGGGGCAATAAGCGTGGCACTCCGAGAACACGGGGTGCCGCCCTACCTCCAGGCCGTGATGTCGGATTACCTGCGGGACAGGGAAATCGAATTCCCGGGCCGGAACAACACCCAGCGGAGGGTACTCAGCCGGGGCGTGCCTCAGGGTTCCGTTTTAGGACCACTCCTATGGGACCTGGGGTACGACTCCGTGCTCCGCGGGCCCCTCCCCACCGGCGCGAGCGTTGTCTGTTACGCCGACGACACGCTCATAGTCGCCGTGGGGAGGGATTGGACGAGGACTGTCCGCCTGGCCGAGATGGCCGTGGCGCTGGTCGTCGCCAGGATCCGAGCCTTGGGGCTCCAGATCTCGCCGCAAAAGACGGAGGTAGTCTGGTTTCACGGGCTGCCTCTGTCGCGGCGTGCGCCCCAGGCTCGGGTCTGGGTGGGTGATGCCCCCATCCAGGTCGGGGGAAGGTTTAAGTACCTCGGCCTGGAGATCGACAGCCGCTGGCGCTTCGAAGAACACTTCGACCGTCTGGTCCCCCGGGTTGTGGCCACGTCGACCATGCTTGGTCGACTACTGCCCAACCTAGGGGGGCCCAACGCGAAGGTACGCCGCCTGTATGTGGGAGTGGTGCGGGCCATGGCCCTATACGGATGTCCCGTGTGGGCCCGCGGCCCGGTGGTCAGCCGGAGCGCGCGGCGCAAGTTGCGCCGCGTGCAGAAGCTAATGGCCATCCGGTTCGTGCGTGGCTACCGCACCCTACCCCACGAAACGGCGGCGATTCTGGCGGGTGTCGTCCCCTTCGACATCCAGGCGGAGGCACACGCCGACGAATATCGGCGTCTGCAAGCCCTCCGTCTGGACGGGGACGCCCCGCCGGACGCGACGGTCGAGGCAGAAATGAGGCGCCAGTCCCAAAGATCCGCCCGCGAAATATGGCGGCGTCAGCTCCAGCGGAGCGGCGCCGACCGACAGCGGGCGGTAGAGGCGGTCCTGCCCAGCTTTGACAGCTGGCTGGACCGTAGGCATGGTGGGCTCACCTACCGCATGACCCAGGTGCTCTCCGGGCACGGATGCTTCGGGGAGTACCTGGCGAAAATAGGTGCCGAGGCGACGGCCATGTGCCACCAGTGCGGCGCGGAGCAGGACTCCGCGCAACACGCGCTGGAAGAGTGTCCCGCCTTTGCGGCTCAAAGGCGGGCGCTCCGGAGGGAGATGGGTGGCGACCTGTCCCTCCGAGCCGTGGTAGCCGCGATCGCTGGCGATCGCGGCGCCTGGCAAGCGTTCGCCTCCTTCTGTGAGGAAATCATGACCCGGAAGGAGGCGGACGAGCGCGAGCGGGAGGTCGCAGACCACGCTCGCGCAGAAAGGAGAGGGGCGCGTCGGGCAGCGGGGCGGCGGTTACGTGCCGCCCCAGTCACAGGTGGGGCTGGTCCCCCCTGATTCTGTCCGCGCGTCTCTCGGCCGGGCGGAAACGTCATCCGCCCGGCAGCAACAGGCGGCTCCCGCGCATAATGCCGCGGCGGGCTCGGCTAGTGAGCCCGTCAGCCGCGCGCGGGACCGCCAGGGCCTGAGGTCACCGGGTTGGGGACCCGGTGGCCTCCTGTCAAAAGGCCCAGAAGGGGCGTCGTCGAGGGTGTGGCCCTCTCGGCGGCGCCAATCCCAAAACGGGAACAATATGTGGTCGCGGGCGCTGGGCGCGTAGCGCGAGGCGTCCGCGGCCACGTGGGGAGGTTACACTCCCCACCGAAGCAGGCACTCCGCCGCGCTGGTAGCGGCGGAGGTAGCGCGGGGGGCTCCGGTAGTGTTCGAAAGAGTTCCCGGAGTCCCCCTCATGCGCTGAAGATGGCCACCGTGGAGTTTTAGTGGGTGCAAGCCCCACACTACCCCGGGATTCCCCCATCCCGGGGTGTGCGTTAGGCACTTCTCCACGTTAAAAAAAAAAAAAAAAAAAAAAAAAATAATGGGTTAGGTCTGGGTTAGGTCTGGGTTAGGTCTGGGTTAGGTCTGGGTTATGCACATACGAATAGCGACGTAAGAAGCGGAAAACAGTCGGAAACTGTACAGATCGAAAGTTTGCAATCGTAGAAAATTATAATCACGCATAGGGATATGAATCGGTAAAGACGTCGCGCAGAAACACGAAACGGTATAGAAGAACGAACAGGGGAAAAGGATTTCTAGTCGATAGTCGGGCGGGTGGAACCAGTAAATCACGGTGGCCGAGCCGGTTGCAGGGCTTGGGGGGAATATCGAAAGTAGCCGTGGTTAAGCGGCATGCACCGAGGCACCATCCTGGGATGGGTGAACGAGCGTTCACACGCCTGAAATCTCTCGAGGCGTTCTCTTAAGAATGGTATGGTGTTACTCCCTCTTTCTCGGGGAGTTTCACGAGAGTAGAGTGATTCTTCTTCGCCTATCAAAGTAGGCAGGCACTCCTCCACCTAGTGGGTGGAGGGACTCGCGCGGAGGGTGGAAAATGCTCTCCGCGAGATTTCGAATTTTTCGCTAACGAGCGAATCGTCAAAAGACAAGTAATTCTCGAGGAAACCCCGAGCGATTGCGAAGAATTATTATTTTTCCCGTTCTTTTCTTTTCTTCTCGCGGACCGCTCATTTGAGCCTCTCCTTTCGATTGTGGCGTCTTACGGAGGGTCAGGGGAAATTTGGAAAATTCCCGAACAACCGTAGTACGTGAGGGTGGTAAAAGTCAGAGAAAGCGCAGTAAAGAAGGCGAATCGTAAAACGATAAATAGTAGGGACGGTGGAGTGTTGACCAGATGTGCGACGGGTAGATGCATTTTTATATTTTCTCTCAAGACCTAAAAATGCTGAAAGAAAAGGGAAAAATCTAAACAAAGAACAGGGAAAGCTGTAAAAAGGTCCGTTCGAAGTTTCACGCTCGTGAAGGACTGCAGATGTCCGAAAACACGTGCGAGAAACAATTATAGAGAACGTTCGAGAAGACTTTCCTTTTTCTTTGAATGGAGAATCTCGAGAGCCTTTTTGAAGGAAGGTTTGGGAGACAATCGTGCAAGGGTGGCCACGTGCTCTTCGTCGTCACCCGCTCGATGGTTCGAATCGGTCATCTGTTTCTTGTCGTTAGGCATCGTCTCCCTGCCTCGAGACAGGGGATGGGACGGAATGAGGAGCTGACCGAACAATGGCGAGGTCAAACGAGAAATCTTCAACGAGTCATTTTTAATTCCTTACAAAACATTGCTCGCACGCTCTCCTCCGTTCGGGTAAAGTCACGCCTGGTAACGGGAGATTTTCGACTTCATCTTCTGGTACGCATGCTGCGGCTGTCTCGCTTCGTCCCCTCTACGGCACGCTTCTCGTCGGCGTGGGTGGAGGGACAACGACGAACGAGAAGAGTCGAGATACTTACAAAATGGCGGCTTCTCGGAGGAGGATGGTACCGGCGTTCGTATGCACCCGCGGGGAAGTTCGATGCCTGGAAGGTAGAGAGGGGGTACAGGAGCACGGCCTCCACCGGAGGCGGCGGTGGAGGCGCCGATCAGTGCTGACCAGTCTTCCGACGTGAAAGCATCCCGAGCATCCAAAGCATTCTTTATCGACTTCCGAGTCTTCTCTCGCGTATGAACGCTCAGTGTTTGTCGTGTGTGTGTGGTGACATCGCTAGCGACGCGATCAGTGAAGCGAATTTATTTGGACGTTATCGCATTCGTCTTCTATCAAAAAACTCTGAACACTTATAGTGACAATTTGACTTGAGCTTGGACTCTTTGTATTTGTGTGCGCAGTGATTCACACGAGGTCCAGGCGAACAACTGCGAGGGGACGCAAAGGCCGCCGTGCTTCAAAGCTCGTGAAGGTAGGAAACTGATTAATCTCAACGTATAACGCGAAGAAATAACGAGGGAGTTGCCTTCCGTGACTTTCACGGACGAAGAGGAGCATTCTTCGTCTCCTTTTTACCACTTCGTCCCCAGTAAAAGCTGCTATCGTCGTTATTCTCTTCTTCTTCATTCTTCTTCCTCCTCATTTTTCTTCTTCTTCGTCGTCTGCGTCTCGACAGTTGTTCTTCTCTGCTCTTGTCTCTCACTCTCGCGCTCGTTCTCGACGATACACACCTACGAGAAAAGAAGAATTTACAAAAGAATCGGGGAAGAACTTTCAATACGTATAACGCGAAGAAATAACGAGGGAGTTACCTTCTGTGACTTTCACGGACGAAGAGGAGCATTCTTCGTCTCCTTTTTACCACTTCGTCCTCAGTAAAAGCTGCTATCGTCGTTGCTATCATCGTCAGCATTATTCTCTTCCTCTTCATTCTTCTTCCTCCTCATCTTTCTTCTTCTTCTTCGTCTGCGTCCCGACAGTTGTTCTTCTCCGCCCTTGTCTCTCGCTCTCTCGCTCGTTCTCGACGATACACACCTACGAGAAAAGAAGAATTTACAAAAGAGTCGGGGAAAAACTTTCGATACGAGATCGCGATCGGCTTGAGTGCGCGGTGCACACGAGGGTAGAATTTACTCGCGAACGGGGACGCGCGTTTTTAACGGAACTATTACAGAAAGCAGGGGACAGCAACGATACAGACTCGCGATAGCTCTCGAACCCAACCACCCCTCCACGCGGATTCTTCCATCTTTTCGCGTGTCAAAATTAACTTTTCAATTATCGAGCCGCGGGGGAACCTCGAACGAATCCTAGAAGAAGACGCCACGGGCCCACGAGAGAATCGTCTTACACGGCTCTCTCTCTATTGCTTAAGAATCTGGAGAAAACGGAAGGAAAAGGAACGTTGACGCGTTGACTTCCGGCGTAGAGATAGTACAAAGGCCAGTGGTGTCTCGAAGGAGAAAAATTCGAATCACCCGCGGAGAGGAATGCCGGGAAAAAAGGAAAACATCAAGCGACAATCATTTTTCTTCACTGCTTCACTACTTTCCAGCGCGAAGCGTTCCGTCGGGAAAATAGTTTTCGAAAAACAAGAGTAGCGTAGCTTCAAGTTCGTTTCCTACCCGTCGCGGGACGTCGAAGGGTGACGAAACCATACAGCACTGCCCGAACGGGCTAACATGATAGGGCGTCGCTTCGGAGACGATCTCGGGATAAGTCCGTAGAATACAGAACCGCGAGACGTCGAAGAAGGGCGAAACCATAATTCACTGCCCGCGAGGGTTAGCTATACAGGGCGCTGCTTCCGAGACGATCTCGCGGACTTGCTCGCACGAGGGGATGGATTTCTCCCCCTCTCGTACTACAAATTATAATTGGCGTCGTCCTCTTATGGCGAACGCCTCGATGATGAGAGCCTCGATCACTGGATCCGCGGACGGCAGAGGGGCTAGCCAGTAGAAGCACGCGGTAGAGTTCTCGCCCACCCCACTTGCAGTAGAGTCACGCGGGGACGACGCCCACCGGGCTACTCGCCGACGGCGCGGAGCGCAGCGACAGGGGGGCGCGACGTCACCGCGAACCACACACACACCGCCGGGCACCTCTTCGACGCGACCGAGACACGCGCCGACGGTCACCTCTTCGGCGCGGCGTCCACACGCGCCGACGGTCACTTCTTCTCGCCGCGACACACCGCCGACTCCGCCGCGACACACCCGCACACGCCCAGGGGACAGCGCGATCACGGCTTGTCGGACCGCGACACCTCTTCTCGCACGGCGCGAAGTCGACCGCGACGCACCGCGACACATCGCCGACACACCGCCGACACCACCGCGACTCACCCGCACACGCCCGCCCGCCGAGGGGACAGTGCGATCACGGCTTATCCGCTCGTGCTTTTGCCGAGTCGGATCGCACGAGGAAGTCCTCGAGGAGGGCCTTTTCTTCTTCTTTTCTCTCTTTCCCCCCTTTTCTCTTCATTCTTTATGATTTTCCTCATAGAGGAGAGGCGATTCTTCGGGGAGACTGGAGTGGAGAAATTCCGAAAAACTGAAAAGAGAATCAGGGTGAGAGTTGTCTTCAACGACTCTAACCTAAAGTAGAAATTAAAGTGAGAATACCTTTTAATAAATTCAGAAAGATTCTCAAAGGTTTCGGAACGGAAGGGCTCGAGTCTCTGGTGGAGAATCGCTTCTCGAAATTCTTCAAGCTCATGCGACGCTTCCCTCTCAGCGAAACGAAGTAAAGTAGAGTGTAGTATAACCTAGAAAATTAAAAGAAAACCACGAGACATTGAAGGAAAGGCGAAACCATACTACTCTGCCTAGTGTGCATGACAGATAGGGCGCTGCTTTGGAAATGATCTCGAGGACGCGAAAAATTTTACACGAAACTTCCATTCAAGTATTTGATGTGACATTGCAAGGTAGACTATATAGATACGCGAGGATAGAGTTCTCGAAGAGAGAGAGGTTGGGGGGCTGACTCAAACTGCTGTCGCAAGGCATTTGGATAGAGACGTTGCCCACCTCTCTGCTCTGAGGGTCGTTGCACAAAGATACGAGATACGGTAGAGTCGCGAATTTCCGTCGGACACGAGCGGGGAGAGGGGAGAGCTCAACCGACGGAAGAGAGAGAGGGCACAGGATTATGCACTCTCACGGGAGAACTTTGGAAAACTGTAAATAAAATTGAATATGTTATTTCTTGCTTGACGAAGTCGCTGGCCAAAGCGTGAGGAAAACGCACGGGCGACGCGCTGAGGGGGGAGGGAACATGAGCGATGGACGTTTGATGTTTTTGCGTTTGGTTTGCTGTGAAAGAGTGAGGTTGCTTGCATGACAATTGAAGAGAGAAGATCGTAAGCATCACCTGGAAGACGGGGGGGGGGGGGGGGCGGGGCATAGCGAGGGAAATAATTAAATAATTAATTAGCTAAGTAACCGAGAGGTCCACGAAAACCGACGCAACGGGAAAAATGGAAATGCGTAGAAAGATGATACGTTAGAATCGAGACGGCTAGGGGATATACGCGAGGCGAGTAAAATAAACAAGAAACCGAAGTGGCGAAGACGGAGATGTGACATTAGAGAGGAGAAGGTCGAGGAGAAAATAAATAGTCGTAAACATGCAGAGGAAAAGTAATTAGGCGCGCCGGGTAGTTTAGGAATCGTTTTTCAAAATTGAACACTCTGGAAAAATGAGCATCGTAAAAGGGGGGAATTAACGCACAATGCGAAGGCAGGGGCGGTCGGGGATAACGGGACTGGGTGCAGGTCAGGGAACGAATATTCGTCGGTACGCGAGGAAATAAAATAATAAATGCGAAGAGAATAGGAAATTACTCGAGATAGGACACGCGAGAAACAAAAGACGAAACATAGGGACACGGACGGGATGAGCGGGACGAGGAGAATAATAATAAATAGAATCACGAACGAGCATAGAAATATAAGAAAATCGCGAGGCAAGTTGATCGCGAAAGGGACGCGAATAGAGGCGTAACGCGAGGGACGCGTAGGGCCAAGGAAAGGCATCGAGATACACACTCTGACGTGTTTGCGACTGACGTTCGATTAATAAGAGAAGTAGAGTAATTACCGTATCTGGTCGACTGTACAGCTGAGGGGAAGATGCTTTGCGGGTCCCTTCGGCGTATCAGCAATCTGCGAAACTGTAAAAATAGAAGCTTACATATCGAGATTTGATCGAACGATCAGCGTCGCACTCGCGTCGGGGTGTTCGCGTAACGCGCAGTACGCGAAGAGAAAGGAAATAGGAACAATCGTAGGGGTAAGAGGATGATAGGGAATACTTTAATTACGATACTAATTGATGTTACGTGACTCGCGGACGAGCTGCCATCGGCGGGAGAGGTTAAAAGAATCGCGAGAGCCACGCGTGGTCGAGCGGGAAAAACGGGTACAGACGAGCGAGGGTGTAGGTAAAGAAGATCGTTAGCACGAGGGTAAGAGTCGGTAAAAAGTTAAAGGTAAAGAAACATTAGAGAAGAAGTCAGGTATACCGACGCGAACGAGAGTGTTCGGGCACGACTAGAATAGGGCGGCAACGGCGTTAAGGAAGGGGCGCGTAAGGGGATTCGGACTGGAACAGAAAGACAGCGCGGACGGACGAGAAATAGATAGCTGAGCCGCGAGGATGCGTAGCCGGAACGCTAAAGCGATAGCAAGGGAAAAGTCAGATTTTAAGCCTTAGGGAAAAATTCTACACTTATATGCGTGCACACGTGTATATGTGCATGGGCATAAGATAAACTCAAATACCGTGCACATACGAATAGCGACGTAAGAGGCGGAAAACAGTCGGAAACTGTACAGATCGAAAGTTTGCAATCGTAGAAAATTATAATCACGCATAGGGATATGAATCGGTAAAGACGTCGCGCAGAAACACGAAACGGTATAGAAGAACGAACAGGGGAAAAGGATTTCTAGTCGATAGTCGGGCGGGTGGAACCAGTAAATCACGGGGGCCGAGCCGGTTGCAGGGCTCGGGGGGAATATCGAAAGTAGCCGTGGTTGAGTGGCACGTGTAAAGGCAACATCCCGGGATGGGTGAACGCGCGCGGACATGCTCACAATTTGGGGTGTTGCCCTAAGAATGGTTTGGTGTTACTCCCAATTTCTAAGGGAAAGTCCTACGAGAATAAAATAACCTCTCTCCGCCCATAAGACGGACAGATCCTTCATCGAGAGGGACAGGGGCTCGCGGAAAGAATGGGAAACACTTCCCGCGGGAATCCAAGATCTCAGTTTTCTTATCCACTTTTGTATTCCACAAAAGGTGAGCAAGAAGGAGGGAAGATACAGTGTATAGTGAATAATTCAGTGAGGTGGATGGGGAAAAGTGTCATAAATAAATTAGAAATGGAACAGGAAGTCTTGAAGATTACGAGTAGGTGAATGAATGTAGTGAGTGAAAGATATTAATATTAACAAAAAGACTAACAGTAGTAATAATGATAATAGAATGACTAACAACACTAAAACGAAATAAGAAGCGTGTAACTAAGGAAATATGCTTATTTTTAGATACTCAAAGTCACGGATTGGAGAGAAGAGGAAGGACGCACAGGAGACAAAAACATCAGAGGAATGGAGAGCAAGAATTTAGGTAGGGGTACAGAAGTAAGCAGGGGGGGAAATGCGGAAAAAGGGGAGGAGGGGGATCTACAGATAGCGGTCAACAGGAGAACTAGATATAGATTCGCCCGAATGCTGACGGGATTAATGGCAAGGGACAGGGAAGAAACGTTCGCTGTCATCTGGAGGAACGAGGAGGTCAGGGAAGAATTGAGGAAGAAGGGGATGTTAATGAACGAAGCAGACGCCACAGGAAAAGTAGAAAACAAGGGAACGCAGGCTCATGAGAAAGGGGAGCAGAAGGACACAAAGGAAAAGGAAACGCAAACAGAGGAAAATGACAGGAAAGGAGGACAGGAAGAGGTCAAGAAAGGGGTAAAAGCAGAGCAGGAAAAGGGAAAGGGAACGAACAAGGGGACAAGGGAAGGGGAACAGAGGAAGGAGAAAATGAAGGGGGATAGGGCAGGCTTCACAGGAAAATTTGATAAAGCCTGGGAAAGGGCGAATAAGGCGTGGGAGACGAAAATGAGAAGGGACAGGGGAAAAGAGGAGGTAAGGAAAAGCGTAAAGGAGGAGGGGAAACAAGGTGAGGTGGTAATTGACATAGTAGATTCAAAAAGCTCAGGATCGGATCTCTCCGATGTTGATGCGAGGGTGAAAAGGGAAATGGCGAAGCTTAAGGAAGGGGAGGCGACCAAAAAGGGGGAGAAACCAAAAATAATTAAAATTGAAAGATTAGGGATTAGGGGAGTAGAGGGGAAGCAGAGGGAGGGGAATAAGGAGAACGTCTTCTGTAAAATAGTGGGAAGGGAAAATGTATGGATTGATGCAAGGAAGACGGAAGAAAAGAAGGCAGAAGAAGTAAGGAAAGGAAAGAGCCAGGGAAAAGTAAATTTAGATGTAAAATGGGAAACGAGGAGAATAGGGAATACGAGAAGGGAACAGGAGGAGAAGGTGAGGAAATGGTTGGAGGAAAGAGAAAAGATGATAGGTACGACAGGAAAGCAGGAACAAAGGGACGAAGGAAACACAGAAGGAAACAAGGGAGAAAAGGAGGGGAAGAAGGAAGGAAAAGGAATAGTAAGGATAGAAGAGCTGAAGAAAAGGTTCCCACAGGTGCAGTTCGAAAGTAGGAAAAGAACGCTAGAGGGGGGAAATAAAGGGGTGGAGGCGAAGAGAATAAAGGAAGCCGAAAGAGGAAAAGGGGCTAGTACGAGTAAGGAAGAAAAGGAGGAGAAAAAGGAAGGGGGGGTCGACAAGTCTCGAATGGAAGAGAAAGCGATGGAGGCAAAGAGAAAAGAGAGGAAGAGTGAGAGAACGCCAGAGGGGGGGAGGAGGAGGGAATGGGAGGAGGAGAGGAAAAAGAATAGAAGGGAAATGGTGAAGAAAAGACTGAGGGAGTTATTTGGGGAAAGCGAGGAGGAGGATGAGTGAAAAACTGGGCCTTCTCCCCTCCCCCTATCTGGTGGAGTATGAGGGGAAAAAAAAAAAACCCACGGTTGTTGTATAATATAGATAGGATATAAATAGGATAAGATAGAACATAGAATAAGCTAGTAGTTAAGAATGCGAAGGTATGAGATGGGTGAATGAAGTGAGAACAATTGTAAAGCATGAGTGCGAAAGGGTGAAGGAATGAGTGAGGAAGGGGTTTCTGAACAATGTGGTGGAATGTCTTGCCCCCTGATTACACAAAATATCCCTACGTAACAGTCTGTTTATCTACTTTAAGGATTGGAGAGAAACCTGGAGGAAACGGAGGACTTTAGGATCGAGGAGGACTTTTTTAATGAGGACGCGGATTTCAACATAGAAGACTTAGAGGAGGAGATATTCAAGGAGGAGAAACCAAAGGAGAAAATTGAAAAGATGGAGGTAGTGGAAGAAATACTCAAGAAACCTGTGGTGCGGGAGATAGAGATAATAGGGGGACAGCCGGGTACTAGGAAACAAGCCGACATAAGGGAGCTGCTAGTAGGAAAAATAAAATGTCAACCTATCCAACCCAAAATCAAAGGAATAGGGAGAGAGAATGGGAAGAGCGAGAAGGTGGCCGGAAAGGGAGAACAGAAGGGGGGTGGAAAGAGAGAGAAAAAGGAAGTGGGAGAGTGGGGGAACTTAGGGGTAAAGGAGAAGAAAATCAAAGAGGAGATAATTTATGTAATTGAGGAAGATACACAGAATAAAAATGGCAAAGAAAAAGAAGGGATAGATTGGGAGGCGGAGAGAAGGAAGGTTATCGATGTCAGGGAAGATAAGGATAGGAAAGGGATGCAGGGAGGTCCGAAGGGAAAGGTAAGATGGGCAGAGGACGTGAGCAGAAAGGAAGCAAAAGGAAAGGAGGAAGGAAGGACAAATAAGGCAGTGGAAACAAAGGGAAACAAGGAAGAAATAGAGAGTGGCGATAGAAGTAAGGAGGAAGACAAAGGAACAAACAAAGAGGATAAGGAAAAGGAGGGGAGTGGAAGGATAAAGGAGGACCAACAAAAGGCTGCAGGAAGGGAAAGGGGCGACGAGAGGGAGAGGAGGATGAAATTCTGCATCATACCAGAAGATTATCCGAGTCGGAAATTAAATCGAATGGAAATGGACGGAATAATCTCCGCGTTCGTACTCCGATGCCTAGAGTCAGAGGAAAGGACCTACATCACGCGCATAGGTCTTATGAACGGAGGCATCTTAGTGGATTCAAGGGGAACACGAACAAAAGAAATATATTTAAAAAATAAAGAGGCGGTAGAAAAAGTATGGGGGGGAAGAATTAAAATTGAAGATCCTGAAGTATTAAATAAGAGAATTAGAGTAATAGCGTCGGTGGGCCTTCAGGGGATTCGGGCAGAGGACCTCCCGAGGCTTCTTAGGCACGATAACAGACAAATTCGTGTAGCTGACTGGCAGTTACTGAAGGTGGGACCCACCCTAAGCAGGGGCCGAGACTGCTGCTTTGAGGTGGGACCCCGCACCTACAGGTTTCTCAAGCAGCGAGAAATGAGGTTACCGATAGGGGGGGGGGGGGGGGGGGCGAGTAAGGTAACATTCACGTTGTTACAGTTCCTGAAGTAGCAGCAACAAGATGCTGTAGGGTTAGGAAAAAAAAAAAAGGAAAGGATCAAGCATGGGGGAGGGAAAGGGGGGGGGCGAGCAAAAAGCAACCAACACATTGTTACAGTAACACGAGTAATAGTAGCGGAATATTGTAGGTTAGGATTAAGTAAGGTTAAATAAGGACATGTACAAATATATGTAAGATAATAAATAAATAAGTAAGGATAGCAAAAAGAGAATAAGATCAATGACCTACACTGGGGAATCAGAAAGGGAAGGGAAAGGAGGACAGGTGAGCCAAGGGAAGGAGGAGGAGAAGGAAGAGGGAAGAAAGAAGAAAGTACATTATACGAAGGTAAGGCAACTTAGAAGAAATAATAAAGGAAGATTTTTGTTGCAGAAACCGTTAACCATGTCCCTCAGATTCACCCAAATTAATCTCCACCATAGTGAGGCCGCCTCAGCAGCACTAACAAGGACCATGGCCAGGGACAGGATTGACGTGGCGTTGATTCAGGAACCATGGACAGCTCATGGTGGTATAAGGGGATTAGGACTAATCGGCAAGGTATGGGCACTAAATAATAAACAGGCACGGGCGTGCATTTTAACTAGGAAAGGCCTGGACGTGGGAACGATAAGGCAGTTTAACGCAAGGGACATGGCAGTAGTGAGTATGAGTATAAGGGATGAAGAGGAGCAGGAGGAAAAGACGATCTACATTGTATCGGTTTACGCGCCATGGAATGCAAAGGAGAAAAGACCAGGAATAGCGGTACAAAGGTTCATGGAATTCGCACAAGACAAAGGAGTGGAGGTGCTGATAGGAGGAGATATGAATGCTAAGCACAAGAGATGGGGAAGCACAACGACGGATACAAAAGGTGAGGAACTAATGGAGTTCATTTTAGCAAACGGACTGGTAATGTTAAACAGAGGAAACAGGCACACGTTTGAGACAGTAACTAGGAAGGAGGTGCTGGATGTAACAATGTGTTCCCAGAGCCTAGCGGGCAAACTGAAAGGTTGGAGAGTAAGCAATGACATCTCATTTTCGGACCATAAGTACATCAGGTTCGAGGTAGATGTTGGACAACAACAGGAGGTGCAGATGAGAAGAAATCCAAGGGCAACGAATTGGAAGAGGTATGGAGAAATAGTAAAGGCACACAAACATGAATTTCCTTCCAGATATGGGACAGAAGAGGAACTTAATGAAGCGGTAGATAAACTAACACAAGTATTAAGAGAAGCATGGGAGGACTCGACGGAAGAGATCGAGTTTAGGAATAAAGTGAAGATACCATGGTGGAACAGGACACTGGAAAAGGAGCAGAAGGAGATCATGAGAAGGATAAAAACAGCAAAAAGGAAAGGCGGGGTAGCGAGATGGAATGAAGTGAGGGAGCTAACAAGGATCTTCAAAAGGAAGGTAATCGTGGCCAAGAGGGAGTCATGGAAAGAGTTTTGCGCAGGAATCAAGGGAGTCTCAGAGGCAACAAGGCTCAGTAAAATGCTAGGAAGTGAAGTGAGAGAACAACTCGGGGCTCTAAGGAAGGAGGATGGGACTTACACGGAGACAAACGAGGAAAGTTTAAACATGCTGTTGACAGAACACTTTCCGGGCTTCAGTGGGGTCCCACTGGAGACAAATGAAGGCATGAACAAGGAAGGAACATTAAACGTGATCCAGAGACCAGGATGGGAAATAGCTAACAAAATAGTTAGGCCAGACAGAGTAGAATGGGCGGTTGAGTCATTCCTGCCGTATAAAACACCAGGGGTGGACGGAATCTACCCCAAAATGATAAAGGTAGCGATGCCATACATAAAGGAATTCGTGGTGAAGATAATGCGAGCCAGTCTCGCATTAGGAATTATACCACAACTGTGGAAGGTAACTAGGGTAACCTTTATACCCAAACCGGGGAAAACAGACTATACAGTGGCTAAAGCATTCAGGCCAATAAGTCTGACGTCATTTCTACTGAAGATGTTGGAGAGATTAATAGATAGATACATGAAAGAAGTGACTTTGACAATGAAACCTCTACATAATAAGCAACATGCTTTCAGGATAGGACACTCGGTGGAGGTGGCCTTGCACAACTTGGTAAGTGAAGTAGAGGAGGCTATGAGGAAGAAATTTCTCACAATAGCGAGCTTCTTGGACATTGAGGGGGCGTTTAACCAAACGTCAACGGAACTAATAGTCAACTCGCTAAGAGAATTTGGCGAGAATGAGTATGTTGTCCGGTGGATTAGCAACATGTTAACCACCAGGGAATTGCAAACCTCGAAAGGGGAAACAATTACGAAAGGTTTCGTGAATAGAGGCTGCCCTCAAGGGGGAATCCTGTCACCCCTTCTATGGTGCGTGGCAGTGGACAAACTCCTACACGATCTGGATAAGACCGGTGTAGTGGTATTAGCGTATGCTGATGACGTAACCTTCCTGGCTACAGGAAGGAATGAGACAATTACAGTATGCAAAGCAAGGAAGGCGCTGTTGGTGCTGGAGGAATGGTGCGACAAAACGGGATTGTCAGTGAATCCCACAAAAATGGAAACGGTACTGTTTACAAGGAAGATAAACAGGCCGACTATCACGGGACTCAAATACAAAGGGCAGACACTGCAGTTCAGCAGGGAGGTGAAATATTTAGGAATCTGGCTGAACGACAGATTAACTTGGAGGAAGCATGTATTCAAACAGATCAACAAGGCCAAAGCCAACCTGGCGATGTTAGGAAGAGTGGTGGGACCTACATGGGGACTCACGCCACAAATAACGAAGTGGCTGTACGAAACAATTGTACTCCCAAGACTAACGTTTGGGAGTATAGTGTGGTGGGAAACAACGAATATGCGAACGGTCAAAGAAAGGCTGGACGGGCTACAGGGACTGGCACTAAAGAGAATTCTAGGGACTCTAAGCACAACACCCACAAGGGCGGCGGAAGTGGTAACGGGGATGGAACCCTTGGATATTAAAATCAAGGCAATCGCC
This sequence comes from Calliopsis andreniformis, assembly GCF_051401765.1. NCBI lineage: Eukaryota > Metazoa > Arthropoda > Insecta > Hymenoptera > Andrenidae > Calliopsis > Calliopsis andreniformis. The sequence goes on from NW_027480423.1 coordinate 30,664,569, forward strand.
ATGAAAACAGCGCATAGATTGGTAACCTGGGGAGTTTGGAAGGAAAGGAGCTATGGACATAGCTCGATACTAAAGCTTGAGGGAGACGATCACGTCAGGGAGTTAGTAAGTATGAGACAGGATAATCAGATCCTGAAATATATGTTTCAAAGGAAATTCCAGGTAAGAATAGGAAGTAGAGCAAAACAGGGAACTGCAGGACACGACTGGAAGGACTACCACCAAGTTTGGTTTACGGATGGTTCAAGGAAGGAAGGCATCACAGGGGCAGCCTGGACTAATGAAGAAGGAACGGATAAAGGAATACTACAGCTAGGAAAATTGGCAACGGTATTTCAGGCAGAGGTACTGGCCATTCAGGCATGTGCGGAAATGCTCGCGGAAAGGGATGTCAAGAACAAGAAAATAGCTATCTGCTCGGATAGCCAAGCGGCGCTGAAGGCGCTCTGTAAGCATGCTCACAAGTCCATAACGGTTATGGAGTGTAAGAAGAAATTGAACGAGCTGGCAGAAAGAACAAACAGGATAACCCTGATCTGGGTGCCGGGACACGAGGGAATAAAAGGGAATGAGATGGCGGATAAGCTAGCAAACCAAGGATCAGACGAGGTCCCGATAGGAATGGAACCTTATTTACCGATGTCGGTATTGACAATAAAGACAGCAATCAAGAAATGGACCCTGGAAGAAAGGAAGAGGAAATGGCGAGAGACAGAAGGTTGCAGAGAAGCGAAGGAGATGCTAGGGGAAGAGCCGAAATATAAGTATGCAAGAAATCTGATAGCATTGGGCAGAGGAAGGTGCAGACTGCTATCCGGACTGTTAACGGGACACGCCCAATTGAAGCTTCATCTGGCTAGGATGAAGCAGCAAGAGGACAGATTGTGCAGCTTTTGTGAAGAGGAAGAGGAGAGCAGTGCTCATGTCATTTGCAAGTGCCCCGGACTTATGAATACACGCAAAAAATTTCTGGGGAAATATTTCCTGGAAACGCAAGAGGTAGGGCAGATAAAACTAGAGAAACTATTAAGGTACGTAATGAAGGTTAACCCGTGGAAACATCCGGGTTAACCTCGCGAGGAAAAAAAAAAAAAAAAAGAAAGAGAAAAAGAAATAGGAACAGAACGGAGAGTCCAGGGAGGTGGGGACACATAACAAACGAAGGTCCACACTGACTAAAGATCATTCAAACGAATGATAGGATCCAAAGGATCCTGGAGGGACTCACGGGTGGGGGCGAGGTCGGGGCCCTCATCAGGACTTACATAGAAACGAATTGATATAATAAATGATGGTTTTCAGCAACAGGAGCAGAGGAAGAGGAGTGGGCAGAGGGACGGGAAGACAGGAGATGGACAGAAGAAGAAGGACGACAAGGACCAGGAATGTCAAAAGGAAATTAGGCAAGGAGGAAGGGAGGAAGAACGATATATCGATTAATAAAAACAAAAAGGAGGATTAGTCTGTTCACAGGGACACGAAGGAGGAGAGGGGTATAGCAGAAGAAGGGGAACAGAGAAAAAGGAGAAGGACACGGGTAAGGACAGGGGAGGGCAAGGAATCGGGAAGAAGAAGGAAAAGCGGAAGGAGAATGAAGACGATGAAGAAGAAATGGAAAGCAAAAGAAGAGGAGGAAGAAATGTAAATAGACGCATATATGTAAATAAAGCCGGATTAAGCAGAAAGTCTGCATACCGTAACGAAAGTAACCGTCAACATGTATAAAAATCAATAAAGATTGGGAAGGGAGGGGTGAGAGGTGTTTTCTTGTACCTAAAAAAAAAAAAAAAAAAAAACAACAGCATAAGATAAAATAAAAGTAGGAATCAAAAGAAAGGAAAGACACAGGAATTAATGCGATAGTTGGGAAGTTTGATTTCAGGGCAAGGACCAGAAGAAAGGGAATAAGGACAGGGAATCCAGCGGAGGAACCGGGACGGGGCAAGAAGAGGAGCAGGGAAGGGAATTAATCTGTGGAAAAAGCCGGATTAATTCCCTAAGGTAGGGAAACTATCGGAGAGTCCAACTGGGTGGTGGACTTTGTACACCGAAGTCCTTCACTAAGTTAAGGCCGTCTGCAAGGACGGTAGGGTCAAGGGACCCTGGGGGGACTCACGGGCGGGGGCGAGGTCGGGGCCCCCGTCGCAACAAAAACAAAACAGCACATAGGTAAGACAAGAATGGAGGAAAGAGGACAGAGTAGGAGGATTGGAAAAAAAAAAAAAAACACTTTTATGAAAAAGTTACAAATATATTTGTGATTTTGCAGCTTGGAGAAGGTGAAGGGACGAAAAGAAAAACGGAAAGGGATCCTGGAAACAGGAGAGCAATGCGGAAGAAGTCAGAGGAAAAGGAGACAATCACAGAGGAAGGACCGCTACCAGGAGAAACGAACGAGATCTAGATAAGCAGGCCGGATAAATAGAATAAAGTACAGACAAAAGAATGTATAAAAAAAAAAAAAAAAGAAAAAACCCTCCTCTAGTATATAAGTATATAATTGTGAATATAAATATAAGATAGCATAAGACAAGAAGCCTGGTAAGAGGCTAGAATACGCTGTAAGATAGATAAAGCAACCGTGAACAGAGAGGGAAATTGTAACCTCGAAGTGTAACAGGGCCGGGAGGGCGGGTTAAATTTTGAAATTTTGGATTTTGAAATTTCGAAATGTTAAATTTTGAAATTTTGGAATTTTCGAATTTCGAAAATTTAAAGTTCTCTTTTATATTTGGGATTATCTACATGGAAGTCCTGAAGTATTGAAATTGCAAATTGTAAAAGTTTAGGTTTAGGTTTAAGAAGACTAAATCTTAAGAAGGAAGAAGTGTAAGCTACAAATGTAAATGAAGCAAAGGAAGAGAGAGAGGTGTCTCCTTTCGTCCTGCAAGATAAAGAAATAAAATACATTGTATAAGTACAACGCATTAGTAAAGAGTTTCTACCATACAGCATGGAGGCAAGCAGGATGAGGTCGAGCTAGACGAGCATGAAGAAGAGGAGAAAGAAAAAAAAAAAAAAAATGTGTATAGCTGTAGGGCGAACGGAAGATGCGACAAACGGGAGAAGACAGAAGTAAGTAATGTACGGTAAGAAAAATGAAAGTACGGAAGTATGTAATTAGAAACGTTAATAACGATAAGCGACAGAGACGAGAGAACGAGAAAAGCGAATCGAATGTAACATCGATAGACGATGGGAAGGTATGATAAAAAAAAAAAAATGTATATAATATAGTAGGGATAAGATACAACAATAAGAATATGTAAGGAAAAAAAAAAAAAAAATGTAACGAATTTGCGGACAGATAACTTCTGTAGGAAAAAAAAAAAAAGTAAGAAATAAAGAAACATTCAAGGCAAATCAAGAACATAAGACTATCAAATGATTCTGGTACACCCCGATAAATTAAAATTGAAGGTAAGATATACAATAAAAGAAAAAAAAGGAGAGAAGTAAGTATACATACGTATAAATAAATAATAATAAAGAAAAAAAAAAAAGAGAAAGAAGAAGAAAAAAAAAAAAAAGAGAGAAAAGAAGAAAAAAAAAAAAAAAGAGTACAATGGGAATGAAAAGATGCATAGCAGGGGGATGGAGGGGACATCCGTGAAATACATAGACGAAACTGACAGGTCATAAGGAAATGACAAAGGGAGTAGTCTCATGTCTCCGCTCATAATCGGGATAGTCTAACTTCACAGCGAACCTTGCACGGCAGAGCACAGATATTAGACGACTCTCGACTCCTGCGAATCGCCTGCTTCATAGTTCCCTGCAACAGGTGAAACATAGGAACAGGTGAGGCTCCAAGAATCTTCCAAGGAATCCGCATCCTCGAAGTCCATCTTCATCCCATCACACGCTATGCATCTTGTGCACGAGAAACGAGAACGACGAACTGTTCAGCAGGGAGTCCGACTCGGAATACCTGTCCGCAAGGATACGGGGATTTAGAGACATACCTTCCTGAGATACGGAAGAAGTACAGAGGCTGGAGAAGGGAAGGTCCACACCCTATCTCGGCACTGTAAGGATCTACAAACCGAGCTGCGAAATTTTGAGGTCAGAGGTCTCCGACGAATGGTAGGTAGGTAGGGAAATCGTAGGGAGCTAGAGCATGAGGGATAAAAGCACGCGAGGGGAAGGAGGGGGATGCTGGGTGGGGGTGGCGATACCGGGGGAAAGGGGATCTTAGAATTGAGCAAACGATGCAAGGGAAGGGAGGGGGGGAGCTTTCGACGTCTCTAGGCACAGGGAAGGGTGAAGCAGCTGGGGGAAAAAGAGACGCGTCAAAAACACTGATGAAACTGATGTTGTCGATAGTTCGATCGACAGACGCACGAGTCGATGTATCGATGAGACAACTTCGGCGAAACTCAGCTGGCTCGACAACGGAGAGGGTTGGGGGGAAGATTAGCCAGGGGGGGCAGGTACCAGGGTAGCTGGTCCTAGGTCGCGAGGGAATTTGCATCAGGTTTAGCGGAGACCTCACGATAAAGGATAAATTTGCAGCGATTCGACCAAAGTCGAGATCGGATTCCTTCGCAGGAATCTACGCGTCGGAGGAGTCGTATGGCCCAACGTCATATACCACGTAGATACCGGTAGGGAGGAATCATGGCACGGCTCCGATGAGGACGTACCTCCGGCCGATGGCACACCCTGCATAGGCTCGGGCCAGTAAAGCAGGGGTGATCCGGAGGCTGGGGAACGAGGGTAGGAACGGGTTATTCGCCACCTCGAAGTCGGACGTACCAAGTCTGATCGTGGCCTGGGAGTCACACCGGTGACCACTCCCCCCGTTACAAATTCGCATAAATCGCATAAATCGCATAGGTCTGGGTCCCAGAATTGGAAAAACCGATAAAGCGACATGTTGGTACGGATGTGTAGAAGATGACGATCCGGAACATACGTTTTTTGAGTGTGTAAAATGGAAAAATGAAAGAGAAGAAATGGTAAATAAAATCAAGTTAAATGCGTGGACACCTGACATTATGATAGACGAAATGATAAAAAGTGAAACTAACTGGAATATAATAGCGGAATTTTTAACTAACGTAATAAAAGAGAAAGAAAAATACGAAAGAGAAATGGAAAAAAGTCAAAAGGAACAATTAAGAAATAAGAAAAAATAGAGTACTAACTAAAAGTGGCACAAAATGTGAGATATATTAATACAGGAGTAAAAACAGAGTGTGGAAATTTAGAGCTGGAAAACTAATAAATACGCTGTCGATATTGTAAATATATTTAAATTATAGACTAGATGTTTGTCGTGTTTTCTTTTGTAATTGTGACTTTTGTATATATTATTTATTTATTTATTGGACATCTATTTATTTTATTTATTTATTATTTTATTCTACATTGACATTTTACCTAATTTAAATTCAAACAAATTGTACATATATTTTATAAATTTGACATAAAAATGGACCTAAATATTTTAAAGACAACGACAGCGTAAAAGATTAGATAAATGATTAGATTTACTATTAAAAATAGACCTTGTATAGGAAAAGATAGAGATAAAAGGTCTGGAGGCCCCGGCTAAAGTGTCCATGAAGTAATGACATAAAGTCAGTTCCATGGACACAACTATATGCCGGGGAGGGGCGGTTGGGTGGCAAAAAAAAAAAAAAAAAAAAAAAAAAAAAAAAAAAAAAAAAAAAGGTCTGGGTTAGGTCTGGGTTAGGTCTGGGTTACCTCAGTGATGAGAGTTGGGATCACTTGGATCTACGGACTGCAGAGGGGCCGGGCGATAGAAGCACGAGGTAGATTGCTCGAGGGGGAGGAGGCCGAGGGTGGCTGTTTCACGTTGCTACCGAGAGGCATGCGAGTAGAAGCGTTGCCCGCCTCCTCACCCTGAGGGCCGTTGATCGGGGCGCGAGTAGAGAGTTAGAGTCAGCCGTCGGAGGAACGAGCCGAGAACCGGGGGCTCAGCCGACGAGCAGGGAGGGTTGCGAGGGCGGGGGGCGGCGGGCCTCTCGCGCCTCAGGGTAGATTCGTGCACACAACTCTTGCCGGGGAACGCGATGTCGAGACAAGGTCGAGAGGCGGGAGAGCACGTACAGAGAGGTTGCTGCATGACGGGGTAGATTGCGAGAGAAAGGATGCACGCGACGAGAGAGAGTTCTAGTTCGAGTCGAAGGGGAAGGGTGACGGGAGCTGCACCATGTTGTCGGAGAGATACCGACGAGTAGGTCTTCTCTCTGACCCCTCGTACACGCGTGGTTTATAGAACAGAGCACGATCGTGATTGCACATGCAGGCGCGGGCGCGAGTTCACGGGGAGGGGAGAGGCGGGAGGCAGCGGACTGTCTCGGCGCGCCGGAAAACTAACAGTCGCGGGTCGTCGCGAGACCGAGTAAATTCTTAGAGGGGACGCGTGGCGCGAAGGTAGCGAGGGAATTAATATCCGCGAGGGGCCGCGAAAGGGAGAGTAGGAGAGAGAGAGAGATAAAGAAACGAGAGGTGGCGCGGAGTAGGAGAAAAACACTAAACCGGCGAAATTAGTAAACGCGAGCTGACCGCGAGGCAGGAAGGGAAAGAGAGAGAGAGGTGAGGCGACGGCGAGAGACGCGAGTTAGGGAAATATACAGAACGAAAATAATATCGGTAACGAGCGATAATAATATTAGATGCATTCGAAAGGATCGGACGACGCGAACGAATCCAACAGGCGCGAGTCAACCGCGACGAAGCGATGTAATTCGAGAATTCGAAAGTTCCAAAACACTCGAGCGGGTCGGGCGGTCGGGGGAGCGAGGCGACATAAACAAATAAATGCACGACGGGCGGGTGTTTACAGTTTCACGACTAGCTGCACGAACCGGCAATAAACAAGTAAAAGACGAGCAACGGGAAACACGCTCGACGGTAGAGGTAGAAAAAAAGAAATATCCATTAAACCGGAACAATAGAGTAGCGCAGGTAGACGGGTAGTGAGCGCTGGTAACGAGGCGAGCGCGCCGACACGGAGTCGGAAATAAAATCTTGCATGAACTCGCACGCCGGCACGCACTCGCGTGCTAGCGCGGGAGAGGCCGCGGAGGCGCGTCACATTTTTAAAAGAACTCTGATCCGTGTCGGCGCGCTGACTCTGCGTGCACCGCGGTCACCTTCAGTGCCGCGGCGGGAGCGCACCACCAGCAGCAACAATAGTAACAGCCACGATTCGAGGTAGAGAGGCGCACGGGCGCACGATCGGGGACAGGGAACCACCGCCGTGGTGGACGTAGAGACGAGACGCGGGGACGGGTTGCGCGACTAGTCGAGAGGAGGCGCGGTAGGCTCGTGGCGCGGGACAGCGACGGAGGCGCCGCCGCCAGGAGAACGAGCGATACCTTGTACGGACAGCGCGGAGTAGATTCGGACGCGAGCGGTAAAACCCTGTTCGCGGACTCGCCTTGCTCGCCCGCTCAGTCGGGCCCGTTCGGGGAAGTTCGGAAACTCGGTAGAAACAGAACGCGCGGCGGCGAAGGTGATCGACCGGCTGAGGTAGGGAAAGAGAGGGGCCGGGAGTAGACGAACGGCTCGGAGGAGGTAGAAAAGTAAAGCCGAGTTAAGCGGCCGGGCCCACGGCGCCGTCCTGGGATGGGTGACCGTGCGCGCCGGCGGCGAAAATATTAGAACGTAACAAGGCCGGTCGGCCGCCTTCGCGCGCAGGCGATTTCCCACCCCCATCCAGCGCGCGGTGTCGTGCTAGGGTCAAACGGGGGATCGCGGGGGCGGTGAGAGGAGCGGGCATCACCGTCCGAGGTAGCGTGGGGAAATTTTTAGACACAATTAATAGCTGAAATTGCGTTAAAGCGGATGAGAGAATCTAGAAAAATCACTTACACCTCACCGCTGGGGGTAAAGTGGGTAAGAGAACCTCGGAGGATAGTTCGAACCGCGCGAAGCGGCAAACTTTTGCCAGCCAGATGCGAATTAGGGGCAATAACGGGGAAAACACGTGTAACGGGAAAGTTGAAAAATACAAAACACTGAAGGGTACTCGAGGGAAAGCGTAGACAAAGAACCGTGGCCGTAAAATCGTCGTGATGACTCGCAGATGGCCGCAGGGCCGAACACGTGCGTGCAACTCGAAATTTCCAATCTCTATTTTTCCTTACACTTCTTTCGCCTCGAAGACAAAGGGCAACCGTTGGCCGTGTACTTGACTCTCGTGACAGGCGTGTGACTTCGGGCAGAGCGTTGCTAAACAGGCACTCGGGCGACGCATCGTCCCTGAGGAAAATTCCATCTCTTCGGAAATATCGCCTGGCAACGCGGGCCCTTTTTCTCTTGCGTAAAGATGGCGGCTCCAGCGGCGGGGGTGGCAACGAGGCTCGTGCGCACCCTCGGCGGAGTTCGTCGGGGAAGGGGCACGAGGGACAGCCTCTGCCAGCGGACACGGCGGAGGCCTCGCTCAGTTCATCATAGTCTCGCGACCTTCACGCACTTCTTGCGATTCTCCAGCAACACACGCGTTGTCTCTCGAACATCGTCCGCGATCAGTAGTGAGCGTATACCAGTGACCGCTCTCTGGATTAGCGAATAGCCGAGCATCTGACTCTTGTTAGCGTATAAGCGAGCATCTGACTCTTGTTAGTGTATAAGCGAGCATCTGACTCTAGTTAGTGAATAAGTGAACATACTCCTCGAAGCCCGTATACGAGACCACGTCCGTTCGTTTCCAGCCCCACGTACGCCGAGTCGAGCCGGACCGTCGAGTCGCAGCGAGAAACCGAGGTAGGAACAGCCGCATTCTTAGGCGCGACAGGGACGCGATCGAGGGTGAACCGCGACACCCGCACACGACAGCCCCGTCTCTCTGACGGGATCAGTGCGATCAATGCTCATCCACTCGCTTAGGACCGAGTTGGATCGTACAGAGATCCTCGACGAGAGACGCATTCCGAGAAGAATTATTGCAGCATGTGTAATAACGGTGGTGCAGGGAGCTTCGGGACGACACCTGGAGAATGTTTTCGAGCCTCAGGAAGGGAAGTCGTCAACGACCCTTCCACGATATTAGTTGAGAATAAAAGTAACAATACATTCGGTATTGGAAACTTTGTGGCTCGGAACGTCTCTGGGTAGAGTGCTCGAGGTGTCTTGTAGGGCCTCGGGAAACGCGATAAAATTTTAAGAATACTGTGCGTGTGAAACTTGTCTCTCGACTTCGCGGGGGGGAAGATTAGAAACTTTGACTCGAGACGAAAAGATAGAGGGAATAAAATCACGGGATGCTGAAAGGATGGCGCCCACATTACGCTGCCCGAAAGGGTTAGAAAAATAGGGCGCTGTGCGGCAGGCAAACCGGCGATAACGCGAATCTTGTTCGAACAAAGTAGAGGTTAAAATCAAGCGACACGAGAATGTGTCGAGTAAGAGGAGGCTCTTCCAGCTATGCGATTAACAAAATCTTTCTGGGTGGGGCCTAGCCTCAGTGATGAGAGTTGGGATCACTTGGATCTACGGACTGCAGAGGGGCCGGGCGATAGAAGCATGAGGTAGATTGCTCGACGGGGAGGAGGCCGAGGGTGGCTGTTTCACGTTGCTACCGAGAGGCATGCGAGTAGAAGCGTTGCCCACCTCCTCACCCTGAGGGCCGTTGATCGGAGCGCGAGTAGAGAGTTAGAGTCAGCCGTCGGAGGAACGAGCCGAGAACCGGGGGCTCAGCCGACGAGCAGGGAGGGTTGCGAGGGCGGGGGGCGGCGGGCCTCTCGCACCTCAGGGTAGATTCGTGCACACAACTCTTGCCGGGGAACACGTTGTCGAGACAAGGTCGAGAGGCGGGAGAGCACGTACAGAAAGGTTGCTGCATGACGGGGTAGATTGCGAGAGAAAGGATGCACGCGACGAGAGAGAGTTCTAGTTCGAGTCGAAGGGGAAGGGTGACGGGAGCTGCACCATGTTGTCGGAGAGATACCGACGAGTAGGTCTTCTCTCTGACCCCTCGTACACGCGTGGTTTATAGAACAGAGCACGATCGTGATTGCACATGCAGGCGCGGGCGCGAGTTCGCGGGGAGGGGAGGGGCGGCAGGCAGCGGACTGTCTCGGCGCGCCGGAAAACTAACAGTCGCGGGTCGTCGCGAGACCGAGTAAATTCTTAGAGGGGACGCGCGGCGCGAAGGTAGCGAGGGAATTAATATCCGCGAGGGGCCGCGAAAGGGAGAGTGGGAGAGAGAGAGAGATAAAGAAACGAGAGGTGGTGCGGAGTAGGGGAAAATTCTAAACCGGCAGAAATTAGTTAACGCGAGCGGACCGCGAGGCAGGAAGGGAGAGACAGAGAGAGATGAGGCGACGGCGAGAGACGCGAGTTAGGGAAATATATAGAACGATAAATAATATCGGTATCGAGCGATAATAATATTAGATGCATTCGAAAAGATCGGAGGACGCGAACGAAATCAACAGGCGCGAGTCAACCGCGACGAAGCGATGTAATTCGAGAATTCGAAAGTTCCAAAACACTCGAGCGGGTCGGGCGGTCGGGGGAGCGAGGCGACATAAACAAATAAATGCACGACGGGCGGGTGTTTACAGTTTCACGACTAGCTTCACGAACCGGCAATAAACAAGTAAAAGACGAGCAACGGGAAATACGCTCGACGGTAGAGGTAGAAAAAAAAAAAAATATATATCCACTAAACCGGAACAATAGAGTAACGCAGGTAGACGGGTAGTGAGCGCTGGTAACGAGGCGAGCGCGCCGACACGGAGTCGGAAATAAAATCTTGCATGAACTCGCACGCCGGCACGCACTCGCGTGCTAGCGCGGGAGAGGCCGCGGAGGCGCGTCACATTTTTGAAAAGAACTCTGATCCGTGTCGACGCGCTGACTCTGCGTGCACCGCGGTCACCTTCAGTGCCGCGGCGGGAGCGCACCACCAGCAGCAACAATAGTAACAGCCACGATTCGAGGTAGAGAGGCGCACGGGTGCACAATCGGGGACAGGGAACCACCGCCGTGGTGGACGTAGAGACGAGACGCGGTGACGGGTTGCGCGACCAGTCGAGAGGAGGCGCGGTAGGCTCGTGGCGCGGGACAGCGACGGAGGCGCCGCCGCCAGGAGAACGAGCGATACCTTATACGGACAGCGCGGAGTAGATTCGGACGCGAGCGGTAAAACTCTGTTCGCGGACTCGCCTTGCTCGCCCGCTCAGTCGGGCCCGTTCGGGGAAGTTCGGAAACTCGGTACAAACAGAACGCGCGGCGGCGAAGGTGATCGACCGGCGGAGGTAGGGAAAGAGAGGGGCCGGGAGTAGACGAACGGCTCGGAGGAGGTAGAAAAGTAAAGCCAAGTTAAGCGGCCGGGCCCACGGCGCCGTCCTAGGATGGGTGACCGTGCGCGCCGGCGGCGAAAATATTAGAGCGTGACTAGGCCGGTCGGCCGCCTTCGCGCGCAGGCGATTTCCCACCCCCATCCAGCACGCGATGTCGCGCTAGGGTCAAACGGGGGATCGCGGGGGCGGTGAGAGGAGCGAGCATCACCGTCCGAGGTAGCGCGGGGAAATTTTTAGACACAATTAATAGCTGAAATTGCGTTAAAGCGGATGAGAGAGTCTCGAAAATCACTTACACCTCACCGCTGGGGGTAAAGTGGGTAAGAGAATCTCGGAGGATAGTTCGAACCGCGCGAAGCGGCAAACTTTTGCTAGCCAGATGCGAATTAGGGACAATAACGGGGAAAACACGTGTAACGGGAAAGTTGAAAAATACAAAACACTGAAGGGTACTCGAGGGAAAGCGTAGACAAAGAACCGTGACCGTAAAATCGTCGTGATGACTCGCAGATGGCCGCAGGGCCGAACACGTGCGTGCAACTCGAAATTTCCAATCTCTATTTTTCCTTACACTTCTTTCGCCTCGAAGACAAAGGGCGACCGTTGGCCGTGTACTTGACTCTCGTGACAGGCGTGTGACTTCGGGCAGAGCGTTGCTAAACAGGCACTCGGGCGACGCAACGTCCCCGAGGAAAATTCCATCTCTTCGGAAATATCGCCTGGCAACGCGGGCCCCTTTTCCTCGTGCGTAAAGATGGCGGCTCCAGCGGCGGGGGTGGCAACGAGGCTCGTGCGCACCCTCGGCGGAGTTCGTCGGGGAGGGGGCACGAGGGACAGCCTCTGCCAGCGGACACGGCGGAGGCCTCGCTCAGTGCATCATAGTCTCGCGACCTTCACGCACTTCTTGCGATTCTCCAGCAATACACGCGTTGTCTCTCGAACATCGTCCGCGATCAGTAGTGAGCGTATACCAGTGACCGTTCCCTGGATTAGCGAATAGCCGAGCATCTGACTCTTGTTAGCGTATAAGCGAGCATCTGACTCTTGTTAGTGTATAAGCGAGCATCTGACTCTAGTTAGTGAATAAGTGAACATACTCCTCGAAGCCCGTATACGAGACCACGTCCGTTCGTTTCCAGCCCCACGTACGCCGAGTCGAGCCGGACCGTCGAGTCGCAGCGAGAAACCGAGGTAGGAACAGCCGCATTCTTAGGCGCGACAGGGACGCGATCGAGGGTGAACCGCGACACCCGCACACGACAGCCCCGTCTCTCTGACGGGATCAGTGCGATCAATGCTCATCCACTCGCTTAGGACCGAGTTGGATCGTACAGAGATCCTCGACGAGAGACGCATTGCGAGAAGAATTATTACAGCATGTGTAATAACGGTGGTGCAGGGGGCTTCGAGACGACACCTGGAGAATGTTTTCGAGCCTCAGGAAGGGAAGTCGTCAACGACCCTTCCACGATATTAGTTGAGAATAAAAGTAACAACACATTCGGTATTGGAAACTTTGTGGCTCGGAACATCTCTGGGTAGAGTGCTCGAGGTGTCTTGTAGGGCCTCGGGAAACGCGATAAAATTTTAAGAATACTGTGCGTGTGAAACCTGTCTTTCGATTTCGCGGGGGGGAAGATTAGAAACTTTGACTCGAGACGAAAAGATAGAGGAAATAAAATCACGGGATGCGGAAAGGATGGCGCCCACATTACGCTGCCCGGAAGGGTTAGAAAAATAGGGCGCTGTGCGGCAGGCAAACCGGCGATAACGCGAATTTTGTTCGAACAAGGTAGAGGTAGAATCAAGCGACACGAGAATGTGTCGAGTAAGAGGAGGCTCTTCCAGCTATGCGATTAACAAAATCTTTCTGGGTGGGGCCTAGCCTCAGTGATGAGAGTTGGGATCACTTGGATCTACGGACTGCAGAGGGGCCGGGCGATAGAAGCACGAGGTAGATTGCTCGAGGGGGAGGAGGCCGAGGGTGGCTGTTTCACGTTGCTACCGAGAGGCATGCGAGTAGAAGCGTTGCCCGCCTCCTCACCCTGAGGGCCGTTGATCGGGGCGCGAGTAGAGAGTTAGAGTCAGCCGTCGGAGGAACGAGCCGAGAACCGGGGGCTCAGCCGACGAGCAGGGAGGGTTGCGAGGGCGGGGGGCGGCGGGCCTCTCGCGCCTCAGGGTAGATTCGTGCACACAACTCTTGCCGGGGAACGCGATGTCGAGACAAGGTCGAGAGGCGGGAGAGCACGTACAGAGAGGTTGCTGCATGACGGGGTAGATTGCGAGAGAAAGGATGCACGCGACGAGAGAGAGTTCTAGTTCGAGTCGAAGGGGAAGGGTGACGGGAGCTGCACCATGTTGTCGGAGAGATACCGACGAGTAGGTCTTCTCTCTGACCCCTCGTACACGCGTGGTTTATAGAACAGAGCACGATCGTGATTGCACATGCAGGCGCGGGCGCGAGTTCACGGGGAGGGGAGGGGCGGGAGGCAGCGGACTGTCTCGGCGCGCCGGAAAACTAACAGTCGCGGGTCGTCGCGAGACCGAGTAAATTCTTAGAGGGGACGCGCGGCGCGAAGGTAGCGAGGGAATTAATATCCGCGAGGGGCCGCGAAGGGGAGAGTAGGAGAGAGAGAGAGATAAAGAAACGAGAGGTGGCGCGGAGTAGGAGAAAAACACTAAACCGGCGGAAATTAGTAAACGCGAGCTGACCGCGAGGCAGGAAGGGAGAGAGAGAGAGAGATGAGGCGACGGCGAGAGACGCGAGTTAGGGAAATATATAGAACGATAAATAATATCGGTATCGAGCGATAATAATATTAGATGCATTCGAAAAGATCGGAGGACGCGAACGAAATCAACAGGCGCGAGTCAACCGCGACGAAGCGATGTAATTCGAGAATTCGAAAGTTCCGAAACACTCGAGCGGGTCGGGCGGTCGGGGGAGCGAGGCGACATAAACAAATAAATGCACGACGGGCGGGTGTTTACAGTTTCACGACTAGCTGCACGAACCGGCAATAAACAAGTAAAAGACGAGCAACGGGAAACACGCTCGACGGTAGAGGTAGAAAAAGAAAGAAATATCCATTAAACCGGAACAATAGAGTAGCGCAGGTAGACGGGTAGTGAGCGCTGGTAACGAGGCGAGCGCGCCGACACGGAGTCGGAAATAAAATCTTGCATGAACTCGCACGCCGGCACGCACTCGCGTGCTAGCGCGGGAGAGGCCGCGGAGGCGCGTCACATTTTTGAAAAGAACTCTGATCCGTGTCGACGCGCTGACTCTGCGTGCACCGCGGTCACCTTCAGTGCCGCGGCGGGAGCGCACCACCAGCAGCAACAATAGTAACAGCCACGATTCGAGGTAGAGAGGCGCACGGGTGCACAATCGGGGACAGGGAACCACCGCCGTGGTGGACGTAGAGACGAGACGCGGTGACGGGTTGCGCGACCAGTCGAGAGGAGGCGCGGTAGGCTCGTGGCGCGGGACAGCGACGGAGGCGCCGCCGCCAGGAGAACGAGCGATACCTTATACGGACAGCGCGGAGTAGATTCGGACGCGAGCGGTAAAACTCTGTTCGCGGACTCGCCTTGCTCGCCCGCTCAGTCGGGCCCGTTCGGGGAAGTTCGGAAACTCGGTACAAACAGAACGCGCGGCGGCGAAGGTGATCGACCGGCGGAGGTAGGGAAAGAGAGGGGCCGGGAGTAGACGAACGGCTCGGAGGAGGTAGAAAAGTAAAGCCAAGTTAAGCGGCCCGGCCCACGGCGCCGTCCTAGGATGGGTGACCGTGCGCGCCGGCGGCGAAAATATTAGAGCGTGACTAGGCCGGTCGGCCGCCTTCGCGCGCAGGCGATTTCCCACCCCCATCCAGCACGCGATGTCGCGCTAGGGTCAAACGGGGGATCGCGGGGGCGGTGAGAGGAGCGAGCATCACCGTCCGAGGTAGCGCGGGGAAATTTTTAGACACAATTAATAGCTGAAATTGCGTTAAAGCGGATGAGAGAGTCTCGAAAATCACTTACACCTCACCGCTGGGGGTAAAGTGGGTAAGAGAATCTCGGAGGATAGTTCGAACCGCGCGAAGCGGTAAACTTTTGCCAGCCAGATGCGAATTAGGGACAATAACGGGGAAAAACACGTGTAACGGGAAAGTTGAAAAATACAAAACACTGAAGGGTACTCGAGGGAAAGCGTAGACAAAGAACCGTGGCCGTAAAATCGTCGTGATGACTCACAGATGGCCGCAGGGCCGAACACGTGCGTGCAACTCGAAATTTCCAATCTCTATTTTTCCTTACACTTCTTTCGCCTCGAAGACAAAGGGCGACCGTTGGCCGTGTACTTGACTCTCGGGACAGGCGTGTGACTTCGGGCAGAGCGTTGCTAAACAGGCACTCGGGCGACGCAACGTCCCCGAGGAAAATTCCATCTCTTCGGAAATATCGCCTGGCAACGCGGGCCCCTTTTCCTCGTGCGTAAAGATGGCGGCTCCAGCGGCGGGGGTGGCAACGAGGCTCGTGCGCACCCTCGGCGGAGTTCGTCGGGGAGGGGGCACGAGGGACAGCCTCTGCCAGCGGACACGGCGGAGGCCTCGCTCAGTGCATCATAGTCTCGCGACCTTCACGCACTTCTTGCGATTCTCCAGCAATACACGCGTTGTCTCTCGAACATCGTCCGCGATCAGTAGTGAGCGTATACCAGTGACCGTTCTCTGGATTAGCGAATAGCCGAGCATCTGACTCTTGTTAGTGTATAAGCGAACATCTGACTCTTGTTAGTGTATAAGCGAGCATCTGACTCTAGTTAGTGAATAAGTGAACATACTCCTCGAAGCCGTATACGAGACCACGTCCGTTCGTTTCCAGCCCCACGTACGCCGAGTCGAGCCGGACCGTCGAGTCGCAGCGAGAAACCGAGGTAGGAACAGCCGCATTCTTAGGCGCGACAGGGACGCGATCGAGGGTGAACCGCGACACCCGCACACGACAGCCCCGTCTCTCTGACGGGATCAGTGCGATCATACAGAGATCCTCGACGAGAGACGCATTGCGAGAAGAATTATTACAGCATGTGTAATAACGGTGGTGCAGGGGGCTTCGAGACGACACCTGGAGAATGTTTTCGAGCCTCAGGAAGGGAAGTCGTCAACGACCCTTCCACGATATTAGTTGAGAATAAAAGTAACAATACATTCGGTATTGGAAACTTTGTGGCTCGGAACGTCTCTGGGTAGAGTGCTCGAGGAGTCTTGTAGGGCCTCGGGAAACGCGATAAAATTTTAGGAATACTGTGCGTGTGAAACCTGTCTTTCGATCTCGCGGGGGGGAAGATTAGAAACTTTGACTCGAGACGAAAAGATAGAGGAAATAAAATCACGGGATGCTGAAAGGATGGCGCCCACATTACGCTGCCCGAAAGGGTTAGAAAAATAGGGCGCTGTGCGGCAGGCAAACCGGCGATAACGCGAACCTTGTTCGAACAAGGTAGAGGTAGAATCAAGCGACACGAAAATGTGTCGAGTAAGACGGAGCTCCTCCAGCTCCATCATCTTACATTATTTCAATTTTCTCTTGGGACGGGCGATAGAAGCACGAGGTAGATTGCTCGAGGGGGAGGAGGCCGAGGGTGGCTGTTTCACGTTGCTACCGAGAGGCATGCGAGTAGAAGCGTTGCCCACCTCCTCACCCTGAGGGCCGTTGATCGGGGCGCGAGTAGAGAGTTAGAGTCAGCCGTCGGAGGAACGAGCCGAGAACCGGGGGCTCAGCCGACGAGCAGGGAGGGTTGCGAGGGCGGGGGGCGGCGGGCCTCTCGCGCCTCAGGGTAGATTCGAGCACACAACTCTTGCCGGGGAACGCGATGTCGAGACAAGGTCGAGAGGCGGGAGAGCACGTACAGAGAGGTTGCTGCATGACGGGGTAGATTGCGAGAGAAAGGATGCACGCGACGAGAGAGAGTTCTAGTTCGAGTCGAAGGGGAAGGGTGACGGGAGCTGCACCATGTTGTCGGAGAGATACCGACGAGTAGGTCTTCTCTCTGACCCCTCGTACACGCGTGGTTTATAGAACAGAGCACGATCGTGATTGCACATGCAGGCGCGGGCGCGAGTTCGCGGGGAGGGGAGGGGCGGGAGGCAGCGGACTGTCTCGGCGCGCCGGAAAACTAACAGTCGCGGGTCGTCGCGAGACCGAGTAAATTCTTAGAGGGGACGCGCGGCGCGAAGGTAGCGAGGGAATTAATATCCGCGAGGGGCCGCGAAGGGGAGAGTAGGAGAGAGAGAGAGATAAAGAAACGAGAGGTGGCGCGGAGTAGGAGAAAAACACTAAACCGGCGGAAATTAGTAAACGCGAGCTGACCGCGAGGCAGGAAGGGAGAGAGAGAGAGAGATGAGGCGACGGCGAGAGACGCGAGTTAGGGAAATATATAGAACGATAAATAATATCGGTATCGAGCGATAATAATATTAGATGCATTCGAAAAGATCGGAGGACGCGAACGAAATCAACAGGCGCGAGTCAACCGCGACGAAGCGATGTAATTCGAGAATTCGAAAGTTCCGAAACACTCGAGCGGGTCGGGCGGTCGGGGGAGCGAGGCGACATAAACAAATAAATGCACGACGGGCGGGTGTTTACAGTTTCACGACTAGCTGCACGAACCGGCAATAAACAAGTAAAAGACGAGCAACGGGAAACACGCTCGACGGTAGAGGTAGAAAAAAAAAAAAAAGAAATATCCATTAAACCGGAACAATAGAATAGCGCAGGTAGACGGGTAGTGAGCGCTGGTAACGAGGCGAGCGCGCCGACACGGAGTCGGAAATAAAATCTTGCATGAACTCGCACGCCGGCACGCACTCGCGTGCTAGCGCGGGAGAGGCCGCGGAGGCGCGTCACATTTTTGAAAAGAACTCTGATCCGTGTCGGCGCGCTGACTCTGCGTGCACCGCGGTCACTTTCAGTGCCGCGGCGGGAGCGCACCACCAGCAGCAACAATAGTAACAGCCACGATTCGAGGTAGAGAGGCGCACGGGCGCACGATCGGGGACAGGGAACCACCGCCGTGGTGGACGTAGAGACGAGACGCGGGGACGGGTTGCGCGACTAGTCGAAAGGAGGCGCGGTAGGCTCGTGGCGCGGGACAGCGACGGAGGCGCCGCCGCCAGGAGAACGAGCGATACCTTGTACGGACAGCGCGGAGTAGATTCGGACGCGAGCGGTAAAACTCTGTTCGCGGACTCGCCTTGCTCGCCCGCTCAGTCGGGCCCGTTCGGGGAAGTTCGGAAACTCGGTACAAACAGAACGCGCGGCGGCGAAGGTGATCGACCGGCGGAGGTAGGGAAAGAGAGGGGCCGGGAGTAGACGAACGGCTCGGAGGAGGTAGAAAAGTAAAGCCAAGTTAAGCGGCCGGGCCCACGGCGCCGTCCTAGGATGGGTGACCGTGCGCGCCGGCGGCGGAAATATTAGAACGTGACAAGGTCGGTCGGCCGCCTTCGCGCGCAGGCGATTTCCCACCCCCATCCAGCACGCGGTGTCGCGCTAGGGTCAAACGGGGGATCGCGGGGGCGGTGAGAGGAGCGAGCATCACCGTCCGAGGTAGCGCGGGGAAATTTTTAGACACAATTAATAGCTGAAATTGCGTTAAAGCGGATGAGAGAATCTCGAAAAATCACTTACACCTCACCGCTGGGGGTAAAGTGGGTAAGAGAATCTCGGAGGATAGTTCGAACCGCGCGAAGCGGTAAACTTTTGCCAGCCAGATGCGAATTAGGGACAATAACGGGGAAAAACACGTGTAACGGGAAAGTTGAAAAATACAAAACACTGAAGGGTACTCGAGGGAAAGCGTAGACAAAGAACCGTGGCCGTAAAATCGTCGTGATGACTCGCAGATGGCCGCAGGGCCGAACACGTGCGTGCAACTCGAAATTTCCAATCTCTATTTTTCCTTACACTTCTTTCGCCTCGAAGACAAAGGGCGACCGTTGGCCGTGTACTTGACTCTCGGGACAGGCGTGTGATTTCGGACAGAGCGTTGCTAAACAGGCACTCGGGCGACGCAACGTCCCCGAGGAAAATTCCATCTCTTCGGAAATATCGCCTGGCAACGCGGGCCCTTTTCCTCTTGCGTAAAGATGGCGGCTCCAGCGGCGGGGGTGGCAACGAGGCTCGTGCGCACCCTCGGCGGAGTTCGTCGGGGAGGGGACACGAGGGACAGCCTCTGCCAGCGGACACGGCGGAGGCCTCGCTCAGTGCATCATAGTCTCGCGACCTTCACGCACTTCTTGCGATTCTCCAGCAATACACGCGTTGTCTCTCGAACATCGTCCGCGATCAGTAGTGAGCGTATACCAGTGACCGCTCTCTGGATTAGCGAATAGCCGAGCATCTGACTCTTGTTAGTGTATAAGCGAGCATCTGACTCTTGTTAGTGTATAAGCGAGCATCTGACTCTAGTTAGTGAATAAGTGAACATACTCCTCGAAGCCGTATACGAGACCACGTCCGTTCGTTTCCAGCCCCACGTACGCCGAGTCGAGCCGGACCGTCGAGTCGCAGCGAGAAACCGAGGTAGGAACAGCCGCATTCTTAGGCGCGACAGGGACGCGATCGAGGGTGAACCGCGACACCCGCACACGACAGCCCCGTCTCTCTGACGGGATCAGTGCGATCAATGCTCATCCACTCGCTTAGGACCGAGTTGGAGCGTACAGAGATCCTCGACGAGAGACGCATTGCGAGAAGAATTATTACAGCATGTGTAATAGCGGTGGTGCAGGGGGCTTCGAGACGACACCTGGAGAATGTTTTCGAGCCTCAGGAAGGGAAGTCGTCAACGACCCTTCCACGATATTAGTTGAGAATAAAAGTAACAATACATTCGGTATTGGAAACTTTGTGGCTCGGAACGTCTCTGGGTAGAGTGCTCGAGGTGTCTTGTAGGGCCTCGGGAAACGCGATAAAATTTTAAGAATACTGTGCGTGTGAAACCTGTCTTTCGATCTCGCGGGGGGGAAGATTAGAAACTTTGACTCGAGACGAAAAGATAGAGGAAATAAAATCACGGGATGCTGAAAGGATGGCGCCCACATTACGCTGCCCGAAAGGGTTAGAAAAATAGGGCGCTGTGCGGCAGGCAAACCGGCGATAACGCGAACCTTGTTCGAACAAAGTAGAGATAAAGTCAAGCGACACGAGAATGTGTCGAGTAAGAGGAGGCTCTTCCAGCTATGCGATTAACAAAATCTTTCTGGGTGGGGCCTAGCCTCAGTGATGAGAGTTGGGATCACTTGGATCTACGGACTGCAGAGGGGCCGGGCGATAGAAGCACGAGGTAGATTGCTCGAGGGGGAGGAGGCCGAGGGTGGCTGTTTCACGTTGCTACCGAGAGGCATGCGAGTAGAAGCGTTGCCCACCTCCTCACCCTGAGGGCCGTTGATCGGGGCGCGAGTAGAGAGTTAGAGTCAGCCGTCGGAGGAACGAGCCGAGAACCGGGGGCTCAGCCGACGAGCAGGGAGGGTTGCGAGGGCGGGGGGCGGCGGGCCTCTCGCGCCTCAGGGTAGATTCGTGCACACAACTCTTGCCGGGGAACGCGATGTCGAGACAAGGTCGAGAGGCGGGAGAGCACGTACAGAGAGGTTGCTGCATGACGGGGTAGATTGCGAGAGAAAGGATGCACGCGACGAGAGAGAGTTCTAGTTCGAGTCGAAGGGGAAGGGTGAGGGGAGCTGCACCATGTTGTCGGAGAGATGCTGACGAGTAGGTCTTCTCTCTGACCCCTCGTACACGCGTGGTTTATAGAACAGAGCACGATCGTGATTGCACATGCAGGCGCGGGCGCGAGTTCGCGGGGAGGGGAGGGGCGGGAGGCAGCGGACTGTCTCGGCGCGCCGGAAAACTAACAGTCGCGGGTCGTCGCGAGACCGAGTAAATTCTTAGAGGGGACGCGCGGCGCGAAGGTAGCGAGGGAACTAATATCCGCGAGGGGCCGCGAAGGGGAGAGTAGGAGAGAGAGAGAGATAAAGAAACGAGAGGTGGTGCGGAGTAGGGGAAAATTCTAAATCGGCGGAAATTAGTTAACGCGAGCTGACCGCGAGGCAGGAAGGGAGAGAGAGAGAGAGATGAGGCAACGGCGAGAGACGCGAGTTAGGGAAATATACAGAACGAAAATAATATCGGTAACGAGCGACAATAATATTAGATGCATTCGAAAAGATCGAACGACGCGAACGAAACCAACAGGCGCGAGTCAACCGCGACGAAGCGATGTAATTCGAGAATTCGAAAGTTCCAAAACACTCGAGCGGGTCGGGCGGTCGGGGGAGCGAGGCGACATAAACAAATAAATGCACGACGGGCGGGTGTTTACAGTTTCACGACTAGCTGCACGAACCGGCAATAAACAAGTAAAAGACGAGCAACGGGAAACACGCTCGACGGTAGAGGTAGAAAAAAAAAGAAATATCCATTAAACCGGAACAATAGAGTAGCGCAGGTAGACGGGTAGTGAGCGCTGGTAACGAGGCGAGCGCGCCGACACGGAGTCGGAAATAATATCTTGCACGAACTCGCACGCCGGCACGCACTCGCGTAATATCTTGCACGAACTCGCACGCCGGCACGCACTCGCGTGCTAGCGCGGGAGAGGCCGCGGAGGCGCGTCACATTTTTAAAAGAACTCTGATCCGTGTCGGTGCGCTGACTCTGCGTGCACCGCGATCACCTTCAGTGCCGCGGCGGGAGCGCACCAACAGCACCAGCAGCAACAATAGTAACAGCCACGATTCGAGGTAGAGAGGCGCACGGGTGCACGATCGGGGACAGGGAACCACCGCCGTGGTGGACGTAGAGACGAGACGCGGTGACGGGTTGCGCGACCAGTCGAGAGGAGGCGCGGTAGGCTCGTGGCGCGGGACAGCGACGGAGGCGCCGCCGCCAGGAGAACGAGCGATACCTTGTACGGACAGCGCGGAGTAGATTCGGACGCGAGCGGTAAAACTCTGTTCGCGGACTCACCTTGCTCGCCCGCTCAGTCGGGCCCGTTCGGGGAAGTTCGGAAACTCGGTACAAACAGAACGCGCGGCGGCGAAGGTGATCGACCGGCGGAGGTAGGGAAAGAGAGGGGCCGGGAGTAGACGAACGGCTCGGAGGAGGTAGAAAAGTAAAGCCAAGTTAAGCGGCCGGGCCCACGGCGCCGTCCTAGGATGGGTGACCGTGCGCGCCGGCGGCGAAAATATTAGAGCGTGACTAGGCCGGTCGGCCGCCTTCGCGCGCAGGCGATTTCCCACCCCCATCCAGCACGCGATGTCGCGCTAGGGTCAAACGGGGGATCGCGGGGGCGGTGAGAGGAGCGAGCATCACCGTCCGAGGTAGCGCGGGGAAATTTTTAGACACAATTAATAGCTGAAATTGCGTTAAAGCGGATGAGAGAGTCTCGAAAATCACTTACACCTCACCGCTGGGGGTAAAGTGGGTAAGAGAATCTCGGAGGATAGTTCGAACCGCGCGAAGCGGCAAACTTTTGCTAGCCAGATGCGAATTAGGGACAATAACGGGGAAAACACGTGTAACGGGAAAGTTGAAAAATACAAAACACTGAAGGGTACTCGAGGGAAAGCGTAGACAAAGAACCGTGACCGTAAAATCGTCGTGATGACTCGCAGATGGCCGCAGGGCCGAACACGTGCGTGCAACTCGAAATTTCCAATCTCTATTTTTCCTTACACTTCTTTCGCCTCGAAGACAAAGGGCGACCGTTGGCCGTGTACTTGACTCTCGTGACAGGCGTGTGACTTCGGGCAGAGCGTTGCTAAACAGGCACTCGGGCGACGCAACGTCCCCGAGGAAAATTCCATCTCTTCGGAAATATCGCCTGGCAACGCGGGCCCCTTTTCCTCGTGCGTAAAGATGGCGGCTCCAGCGGCGGGGGTGGCAACGAGGCTCGTGCGCACCCTCGGCGGAGTTCGTCGGGGAGGGGGCACGAGGGACAGCCTCTGCCAGCGGACACGGCGGAGGCCTCGCTCAGTGCATCATAGTCTCGCGACCTTCACGCACTTCTTGCGATTCTCCAGCAATACACGCGTTGTCTCTCGAACATCGTCCGCGATCAGTAGTGAGCGTATACCAGTGACCGTTCCCTGGATTAGCGAATAGCCGAGCATCTGACTCTTGTTAGCGTATAAGCGAGCATCTGACTCTTGTTAGTGTATAAGCGAGCATCTGACTCTAGTTAGTGAATAAGTGAACATACTCCTCGAAGCCCGTATACGAGACCACGTCCGTTCGTTTCCAGCCCCACGTACGCCGAGTCGAGCCGGACCGTCGAGTCGCAGCGAGAAACCGAGGTAGGAACAGCCGCATTCTTAGGCGCGACAGGGACGCGATCGAGGGTGAACCGCGACACCCGCACACGACAGCCCCGTCTCTCTGACGGGATCAGTGCGATCAATGCTCATCCACTCGCTTAGGACCGAGTTGGATCGTACAGAGATCCTCGACGAGAGACGCATTCCGAGAAGAATTATTGCAGCATGTGTAATAACGGTGGTGCAGGGAGCTTCGGGACGACACCTGGAGAATGTTTTCGAGCCTCAGGAAGGGAAGTCGTCAACGACCCTTCCACGATATTAGTTGAGAATAAAAGTAACAATACATTCGGTATTGGAAACTTTGTGGCTCGGAACGTCTCTGGGTAGAGTGCTCGAGGTGTCTTGTAGGGCCTCGGGAAACGCGATAAAATTTTAAGAATACTGTGCGTGTGAAACCTGTCTTTCGATCTCGCGGGGGGGAAGATTAGAAACTTTGACTCGAGACGAAAAGATAGAGGAAATAAAATCACGGGATGCTGAAAGGATGGCGCCCACATTACGCTGCCCGAAAGGGTTAGAAAAATAGGGCGCTGTGCGGCAGGCAAACCGGCGATAACGCGAACCTTGTTCGAACAAAGTAGAGATAAAGTCAAGCGACACGAGAATGTGTCGAGTAAGAGGAGGCTCTTCCAGCTATGCGATTAACAAAATCTTTCTGGGTGGGGCCTAGCCTCAGTGATGAGAGTTGGGATCACTTGGATCTACGGACTGCAGAGGGGCCGGGCGATAGAAGCACGAGGTAGATTGCTCGAGGGGGAGGAGGCCGAGGGTGGCTGTTTCACGTTGCTACCGAGAGGCATGCGAGTAGAAGCGTTGCCCACCTCCTCACCCTGAGGGCCGTTGATCGGGGCGCGAGTAGAGAGTTAGAGTCAGCCGTCGGAGGAACGAGCCGAGAACCGGGGGCTCAGCCGACGAGCAGGGAGGGTTGCGAGGGCGGGGGGCGGCGGGCCTCTCGCGCCTCAGGGTAGATTCGTGCACACAACTCTTGCCGGGGAACGCGATGTCGAGACAAGGTCGAGAGGCGGGAGAGCACGTACAGAGAGGTTGCTGCATGACGGGGTAGATTGCGAGAGAAAGGATGCACGCGACGAGAGAGAGTTCTAGTTCGAGTCGAAGGGGAAGGGTGACGGGAGCTGCACCATGTTGTCGGAGAGATACCGACGAGTAGGTCTTCTCTCTGACCCCTCGTACACGCGTGGTTTATAGAACAGAGCACGATCGTGATTGCACATGCAGGCGCGGGCGCGAGTTCACGGGGAGGGGAGGGGCGGGAGGCAGCGGACTGTCTCGGCGCGCCGGAAAACTAACAGTCGCGGGTCGTCGCGAGACCGAGTAAATTCTTAGAGGGGACGCGCGGCGCGAAGGTAGCGAGGGAATTAATATCCGCGAGGGGCCGCGAAGGGGAGAGTAGGAGAGAGAGAGAGATAAAGAAACGAGAGGTGGCGCGGAGTAGGAGAAAAACACTAAACCGGCGGAAATTAGTAAACGCGAGCTGACCGCGAGGCAGGAAGGGAGAGAGAGAGAGAGATGAGGCGACGGCGAGAGACGCGAGTTAGGGAAATATATAGAACGATAAATAATATCGGTATCGAGCGATAATAATATTAGATGCATTCGAAAAGATCGGAGGACGCGAACGAAATCAACAGGCGCGAGTCAACCGCGACGAAGCGATGTAATTCGAGAATTCGAAAGTTCCGAAACACTCGAGCGGGTCGGGCGGTCGGGGGAGCGAGGCGACATAAACAAATAAATGCACGACGGGCGGGTGTTTACAGTTTCACGACTAGCTGCACGAACCGGCAATAAACAAGTAAAAGACGAGCAACGGGAAACACGCTCGACGGTAGAGGTAGAAAAAGAAAGAAATATCCATTAAACCGGAACAATAGAGTAGCGCAGGTAGACGGGTAGTGAGCGCTGGTAACGAGGCGAGCGCGCCGACACGGAGTCGGAAATAAAATCTTGCATGAACTCGCACGCCGGCACGCACTCGCGTGCTAGCGCGGGAGAGGCCGCGGAGGCGCGTCACATTTTTGAAAAGAACTCTGATCCGTGTCGACGCGCTGACTCTGCGTGCACCGCGGTCACCTTCAGTGCCGCGGCGGGAGCGCACCACCAGCAGCAACAATAGTAACAGCCACGATTCGAGGTAGAGAGGCGCACGGGTGCACAATCGGGGACAGGGAACCACCGCCGTGGTGGACGTAGAGACGAGACGCGGTGACGGGTTGCGCGACCAGTCGAGAGGAGGCGCGGTAGGCTCGTGGCGCGGGACAGCGACGGAGGCGCCGCCGCCAGGAGAACGAGCGATACCTTATACGGACAGCGCGGAGTAGATTCGGACGCGAGCGGTAAAACTCTGTTCGCGGACTCGCCTTGCTCGCCCGCTCAGTCGGGCCCGTTCGGGGAAGTTCGGAAACTCGGTACAAACAGAACGCGCGGCGGCGAAGGTGATCGACCGGCGGAGGTAGGGAAAGAGAGGGGCCGGGAGTAGACGAACGGCTCGGAGGAGGTAGAAAAGTAAAGCCAAGTTAAGCGGCCGGGCCCACGGCGCCGTCCTAGGATGGGTGACCGTGCGCGCCGGCGGCGAAAATATTAGAGCGTGACTAGGCCGGTCGGCCGCCTTCGCGCGCAGGCGATTTCCCACCCCCATCCAGCACGCGATGTCGCGCTAGGGTCAAACGGGGGATCGCGGGGGCGGTGAGAGGAGCGAGCATCACCGTCCGAGGTAGCGCGGGGAAATTTTTAGACACAATTAATAGCTGAAATTGCGTTAAAGCGGATGAGAGAGTCTCGAAAATCACTTACACCTCACCGCTGGGGGTAAAGTGGGTAAGAGAATCTCGGAGGATAGTTCGAACCGCGCGAAGCGGCAAACTTTTGCTAGCCAGATGCGAATTAGGGACAATAACGGGGAAAACACGTGTAACGGGAAAGTTGAAAAATACAAAACACTGAAGGGTACTCGAGGGAAAGCGTAGACAAAGAACCGTGACCGTAAAATCGTCGTGATGACTCGCAGATGGCCGCAGGGCCGAACACGTGCGTGCAACTCGAAATTTCCAATCTCTATTTTTCCTTACACTTCTTTCGCCTCGAAGACAAAGGGCGACCGTTGGCCGTGTACTTGACTCTCGTGACAGGCGTGTGACTTCGGGCAGAGCGTTGCTAAACAGGCACTCGGGCGACGCAACGTCCCCGAGGAAAATTCCATCTCTTCGGAAATATCGCCTGGCAACGCGGGCCCCTTTTCCTCGTGCGTAAAGATGGCGGCTCCAGCGGCGGGGGTGGCAACGAGGCTCGTGCGCACCCTCGGCGGAGTTCGTCGGGGAGGGGGCACGAGGGACAGCCTCTGCCAGCGGACACGGCGGAGGCCTCGCTCAGTGCATCATAGTCTCGCGACCTTCACGCACTTCTTGCGATTCTCCAGCAATACACGCGTTGTCTCTCGAACATCGTCCGCGATCAGTAGTGAGCGTATACCAGTGACCGTTCCCTGGATTAGCGAATAGCCGAGCATCTGACTCTTGTTAGCGTATAAGCGAGCATCTGACTCTTGTTAGTGTATAAGCGAGCATCTGACTCTAGTTAGTGAATAAGTGAACATACTCCTCGAAGCCCGTATACGAGACCACGTCCGTTCGTTTCCAGCCCCACGTACGCCGAGTCGAGCCGGACCGTCGAGTCGCAGCGAGAAACCGAGGTAGGAACAGCCGCATTCTTAGGCGCGACAGGGACGCGATCGAGGGTGAACCGCGACACCCGCACACGACAGCCCCGTCTCTCTGACGGGATCAGTGCGATCAATGCTCATCCACTCGCTTAGGACCGAGTTGGATCGTACAGAGATCCTCGACGAGAGACGCATTGCGAGAAGAATTATTACAGCATGTGTAATAACGGTGGTGCAGGGGGCTTCGAGACGACACCTGGAGAATGTTTTCGAGCCTCAGGAAGGGAAGTCGTCAACGACCCTTCCACGATATTAGTTGAGAATAAAAGTAACAATACATTCGGTATTGGAAACTTTGTGGCTCGGAACATCTCTGGGTAGAGTGCTCGAGGTGTCTTGTAGGGCCTCGGGAAACGCGATAAAATTTTAAGAATACTGTGCGTGTGAAACCTGTCTTTCGATTTCGCGGGGGGGAAGATTAGAAACTTTGACTCGAGACGAAAAGATAGAGGAAATAAAATCACGGGATGCGGAAAGGATGGCGCCCACATTACGCTGCCCGGAAGGGTTAGAAAAATAGGGCGCTGTGCGGCAGGCAAACCGGCGATAATGCGAATCTTGTTCGAACAAAGTAGAGGTTAAAATCAAGCGACACGAGAATGTGTCGAGTAAGAGGAGGCTCTTCCAGCTATGCGATTAACAAAATCTTTCTGGGTGGGGCCTAGCCTCAGTGATGAGAGTTGGGATCACTTGGATCTACGGACTGCAGAGGGGCCGGGCGATAGAAGCACGAGGTAGATTGCTCGACGGGGAGGAGGCCGAGGGTGGCTGTTTCACGTTGCTACCGAGAGGCATGCGAGTAGAAGCGTTGCCCACCTCCTCACCCTGAGGGCCGTTGATCGGAGCGCGAGTAGAGAGTTAGAGTCAGCCGTCGGAGGAACGAGCCGAGAACCGGGGGCTCAGCCGACGAGCAGGGAGGGTTGCGAGGGCGGGGGGCGGCGGGCCTCTCGCACCTCAGGGTAGATTCGTGCACACAACTCTTGCCGGGGAACACGTTGTCGAGACAAGGTCGAGAGGCGGGAGAGCACGTACAGAAAGGTTGCTGCATGACGGGGTAGATTGCGAGAGAAAGGATGCACGCGACGAGAGAGAGTTCTAGTTCGAGTCGAAGGGGAAGGGTGACGGGAGCTGCACCATGTTGTCGGAGAGATACCGACGAGTAGGTCTTCTCTCTGACCCCTCGTACACGCGTGGTTTATAGAACAGAGCACGATCGTGATTGCACATGCAGGCGCGGGCGCGAGTTCGCGGGGAGGGGAGGGGCGGGAGGCAGCGGACTGTCTCGGCGCGCCGGAAAACTAACAGTCGCGGGTCGTCGCGAGACCGAGTAAATTCTTAGAGGGGACGCGCGGCGCGAAGGTAGCGAGGGAATTAATATCCGCGAGGGGCCGCGAAAGGGAGAGTGGGAGAGAGAGAGAGATAAAGAAACGAGAGGTGGTGCGGAGTAGGGGAAAATTCTAAACCGGCGGAAATTAGTTAACGCGAGCGGACCGCGAGGCAGGAAGGGAGAGACAGAGAGAGATGAGGCGACGGCGAGAGACGCGAGTTAGGGAAATATATAGAACGATAAATAATATCGGTATCGAGCGATAATAATATTAGATGCATTCGAAAAGATCGGAGGACGCGAACGAAATCAACAGGCGCGAGTCAACCGCGACGAAGCGATGTAATTCGAGAATTCGAAAGTTCCAAAACACTCGAGCGGGTCGGGCGGTCGGGGGAGCGAGGCGACATAAACAAATAAATGCACGACGGGCGGGTGTTTACAGTTTCACGACTAGCTTCACGAACCGGCAATAAACAAGTAAAAGACGAGCAACGGGAAACACGCTCGACGGTAGAGGTAGAAAAAGAAAGAAATATCCATTAAACCGGAACAATAGAGTAGCGCAGGTAGACGGGTAGTGAGCGCTGGTAACGAGGCGAGCGCGCCGACACGGAGTCGGAAATAAAATCTTGCATGAACTCGCACGCCGGCACGCACTCGCGTGCTAGCGCGGGAGAGGCCGCGGAGGCGCGTCACATTTTTGAAAAGAACTCTGATCCGTGTCGACGCGCTGACTCTGCGTGCACCGCGGTCACCTTCAGTGCCGCGGCGGGAGCGCACCACCAGCAGCAACAATAGTAACAGCCACGATTCGAGGTAGAGAGGCGCACGGGTGCACAATCGGGGACAGGGAACCACCGCCGTGGTGGACGTAGAGACGAGACGCGGTGACGGGTTGCGCGACCAGTCGAGAGGAGGCGCGGTAGGCTCGTGGCGCGGGACAGCGACGGAGGCGCCGCCGCCAGGAGAACGAGCGATACCTTATACGGACAGCGCGGAGTAGATTCGGACGCGAGCGGTAAAACTCTGTTCGCGGACTCGCCTTGCTCGCCCGCTCAGTCGGGCCCGTTCGGGGAAGTTCGGAAACTCGGTACAAACAGAACGCGCGGCGGCGAAGGTGATCGACCGGCGGAGGTAGGGAAAGAGAGGGGCCGGGAGTAGACGAACGGCTCGGAGGAGGTAGAAAAGTAAAGCCAAGTTAAGCGGCCCGGCCCACGGCGCCGTCCTAGGATGGGTGACCGTGCGCGCCGGCGGCGAAAATATTAGAGCGTGACTAGGCCGGTCGGCCGCCTTCGCGCGCAGGCGATTTCCCACCCCCATCCAGCACGCGATGTCGCGCTAGGGTCAAACGGGGGATCGCGGGGGCGGTGAGAGGAGCGAGCATCACCGTCCGAGGTAGCGCGGGGAAATTTTTAGACACAATTAATAGCTGAAATTGCGTTAAAGCGGATGAGAGAGTCTCGAAAATCACTTACACCTCACCGCTGGGGGTAAAGTGGGTAAGAGAATCTCGGAGGATAGTTCGAACCGCGCGAAGCGGTAAACTTTTGCCAGCCAGATGCGAATTAGGGACAATAACGGGGAAAAACACGTGTAACGGGAAAGTTGAAAAATACAAAACACTGAAGGGTACTCGAGGGAAAGCGTAGACAAAGAACCGTGGCCGTAAAATCGTCGTGATGACTCACAGATGGCCGCAGGGCCGAACACGTGCGTGCAACTCGAAATTTCCAATCTCTATTTTTCCTTACACTTCTTTCGCCTCGAAGACAAAGGGCGACCGTTGGCCGTGTACTTGACTCTCGGGACAGGCGTGTGACTTCGGGCAGAGCGTTGCTAAACAGGCACTCGGGCGACGCAACGTCCCCGAGGAAAATTCCATCTCTTCGGAAATATCGCCTGGCAACGCGGGCCCCTTTTCCTCGTGCGTAAAGATGGCGGCTCCAGCGGCGGGGGTGGCAACGAGGCTCGTGCGCACCCTCGGCGGAGTTCGTCGGGGAGGGGGCACGAGGGACAGCCTCTGCCAGCGGACACGGCGGAGGCCTCGCTCAGTGCATCATAGTCTCGCGACCTTCACGCACTTCTTGCGATTCTCCAGCAATACACGCGTTGTCTCTCGAACATCGTCCGCGATCAGTAGTGAGCGTATACCAGTGACCGTTCTCTGGATTAGCGAATAGCCGAGCATCTGACTCTTGTTAGTGTATAAGCGAACATCTGACTCTTGTTAGTGTATAAGCGAGCATCTGACTCTAGTTAGTGAATAAGTGAACATACTCCTCGAAGCCGTATACGAGACCACGTCCGTTCGTTTCCAGCCCCACGTACGCCGAGTCGAGCCGGACCGTCGAGTCGCAGCGAGAAACCGAGGTAGGAACAGCCGCATTCTTAGGCGCGACAGGGACGCGATCGAGGGTGAACCGCGACACCCGCACACGACAGCCCCGTCTCTCTGACGGGATCAGTGCGATCATACAGAGATCCTCGACGAGAGACGCATTGCGAGAAGAATTATTACAGCATGTGTAATAACGGTGGTGCAGGGGGCTTCGAGACGACACCTGGAGAATGTTTTCGAGCCTCAGGAAGGGAAGTCGTCAACGACCCTTCCACGATATTAGTTGAGAATAAAAGTAACAATACATTCGGTATTGGAAACTTTGTGGCTCGGAACGTCTCTGGGTAGAGTGCTCGAGGAGTCTTGTAGGGC
Source organism: Calliopsis andreniformis (assembly GCF_051401765.1). Taxonomy (NCBI): domain Eukaryota; kingdom Metazoa; phylum Arthropoda; class Insecta; order Hymenoptera; family Andrenidae; genus Calliopsis; species Calliopsis andreniformis. The sequence continues at coordinate 30,695,998 of NW_027480423.1, forward strand.
CTCGGGAAACGCGATAAAATTTTAGGAATACTGTGCGTGTGAAACCTGTCTTTCGATCTCGCGGGGGGGAAGATTAGAAACTTTGACTCGAGACGAAAAGATAGAGGAAATAAAATCACGGGATGCTGAAAGGATGGCGCCCACATTACGCTGCCCGAAAGGGTTAGAAAAATAGGGCGCTGTGCGGCAGGCAAACCGGCGATAACGCGAACCTTGTTCGAACAAGGTAGAGGTAGAATCAAGCGACACGAAAATGTGTCGAGTAAGACGGAGCTCCTCCAGCTCCATCATCTTACATTATTTTAATTTTCTCTTGGGACGGGCGATAGAAGCACGAGGTAGATTGCTCGAGGGGGAGGAGGCCGAGGGTGGCTGTTTCACGTTGCTACCGAGAGGCATGCGAGTAGAAGCGTTGCCCACCTCCTCACCCTGAGGGCCGTTGATCGGGGCGCGAGTAGAGAGTTAGAGTCAGCCGTCGGAGGAACGAGCCGAGAACCGGGGGCTCAGCCGACGAGCAGGGAGGGTTGCGAGGGCGGGGGGCGGCGGGCCTCTCGCGCCTCAGGGTAGATTCGAGCACACAACTCTTGCCGGGGAACGCGATGTCGAGACAAGGTCGAGAGGCGGGAGAGCACGTACAGAGAGGTTGCTGCATGACGGGGTAGATTGCGAGAGAAAGGATGCACGCGACGAGAGAGAGTTCTAGTTCGAGTCGAAGGGGAAGGGTGACGGGAGCTGCACCATGTTGTCGGAGAGATACCGACGAGTAGGTCTTCTCTCTGACCCCTCGTACACGCGTGGTTTATAGAACAGAGCACGATCGTGATTGCACATGCAGGCGCGGGCGCGAGTTCGCGGGGAGGGGAGGGGCGGGAGGCAGCGGACTGTCTCGGCGCGCCGGAAAACTAACAGTCGCGGGTCGTCGCGAGACCGAGTAAATTCTTAGAGGGGACGCGCGGCGCGAAGGTAGCGAGGGAATTAATATCCGCGAGGGGCCGCGAAGGGGAGAGTAGGAGAGAGAGAGAGATAAAGAAACGAGAGGTGGCGCGGAGTAGGAGAAAAACACTAAACCGGCGGAAATTAGTAAACGCGAGCTGACCGCGAGGCAGGAAGGGAGAGAGAGAGAGAGATGAGGCGACGGCGAGAGACGCGAGTTAGGGAAATATATAGAACGATAAATAATATCGGTATCGAGCGATAATAATATTAGATGCATTCGAAAAGATCGGAGGACGCGAACGAAATCAACAGGCGCGAGTCAACCGCGACGAAGCGATGTAATTCGAGAATTCGAAAGTTCCGAAACACTCGAGCGGGTCGGGCGGTCGGGGGAGCGAGGCGACATAAACAAATAAATGCACGACGGGCGGGTGTTTACAGTTTCACGACTAGCTGCACGAACCGGCAATAAACAAGTAAAAGACGAGCAACGGGAAACACGCTCGACGGTAGAGGTAGAAAAAAAAAAAAAAGAAATATCCATTAAACCGGAACAATAGAATAGCGCAGGTAGACGGGTAGTGAGCGCTGGTAACGAGGCGAGCGCGCCGACACGGAGTCGGAAATAAAATCTTGCATGAACTCGCACGCCGGCACGCACTCGCGTGCTAGCGCGGGAGAGGCCGCGGAGGCGCGTCACATTTTTGAAAAGAACTCTGATCCGTGTCGGCGCGCTGACTCTGCGTGCACCGCGGTCACTTTCAGTGCCGCGGCGGGAGCGCACCACCAGCAGCAACAATAGTAACAGCCACGATTCGAGGTAGAGAGGCGCACGGGCGCACGATCGGGGACAGGGAACCACCGCCGTGGTGGACGTAGAGACGAGACGCGGGGACGGGTTGCGCGACTAGTCGAAAGGAGGCGCGGTAGGCTCGTGGCGCGGGACAGCGACGGAGGCGCCGCCGCCAGGAGAACGAGCGATACCTTGTACGGACAGCGCGGAGTAGATTCGGACGCGAGCGGTAAAACTCTGTTCGCGGACTCGCCTTGCTCGCCCGCTCAGTCGGGCCCGTTCGGGGAAGTTCGGAAACTCGGTACAAACAGAACGCGCGGCGGCGAAGGTGATCGACCGGCGGAGGTAGGGAAAGAGAGGGGCCGGGAGTAGACGAACGGCTCGGAGGAGGTAGAAAAGTAAAGCCAAGTTAAGCGGCCGGGCCCACGGCGCCGTCCTAGGATGGGTGACCGTGCGCGCCGGCGGCGGAAATATTAGAACGTGACAAGGTCGGTCGGCCGCCTTCGCGCGCAGGCGATTTCCCACCCCCATCCAGCACGCGGTGTCGCGCTAGGGTCAAACGGGGGATCGCGGGGGCGGTGAGAGGAGCGAGCATCACCGTCCGAGGTAGCGCGGGGAAATTTTTAGACACAATTAATAGCTGAAATTGCGTTAAAGCGGATGAGAGAATCTCGAAAAATCACTTACACCTCACCGCTGGGGGTAAAGTGGGTAAGAGAATCTCGGAGGATAGTTCGAACCGCGCGAAGCGGTAAACTTTTGCCAGCCAGATGCGAATTAGGGACAATAACGGGGAAAAACACGTGTAACGGGAAAGTTGAAAAATACAAAACACTGAAGGGTACTCGAGGGAAAGCGTAGACAAAGAACCGTGGCCGTAAAATCGTCGTGATGACTCGCAGATGGCCGCAGGGCCGAACACGTGCGTGCAACTCGAAATTTCCAATCTCTATTTTTCCTTACACTTCTTTCGCCTCGAAGACAAAGGGCGACCGTTGGCCGTGTACTTGACTCTCGGGACAGGCGTGTGATTTCGGACAGAGCGTTGCTAAACAGGCACTCGGGCGACGCAACGTCCCCGAGGAAAATTCCACCTCTTCGGAAATATCGCCTGGCAACGCGGGCCCTTTTCCTCTTGCGTAAAGATGGCGGCTCCAGCGGCGGGGGTGGCAACGAGGCTCGTGCGCACCCTCGGCGGAGTTCGTCGGGGAGGGGACACGAGGGACAGCCTCTGCCAGCGGACACGGCGGAGGCCTCGCTCAGTGCATCATAGTCTCGCGACCTTCACGCACTTCTTGCGATTCTCCAGCAATACACGCGTTGTCTCTCGAACATCGTCCGCGATCAGTAGTGAGCGTATACCAGTGACCGCTCTCTGGATTAGCGAATAGCCGAGCATCTGACTCTTGTTAGTGTATAAGCGAGCATCTGACTCTTGTTAGTGTATAAGCGAGCATCTGACTCTAGTTAGTGAATAAGTGAACATACTCCTCGAAGCCGTATACGAGACCACGTCCGTTCGTTTCCAGCCCCACGTACGCCGAGTCGAGCCGGACCGTCGAGTCGCAGCGAGAAACCGAGGTAGGAACAGCCGCATTCTTAGGCGCGACAGGGACGCGATCGAGGGTGAACCGCGACACCCGCACACGACAGCCCCGTCTCTCTGACGGGATCAGTGCGATCAATGCTCATCCACTCGCTTAGGACCGAGTTGGAGCGTACAGAGATCCTCGACGAGAGACGCATTGCGAGAAGAATTATTACAGCATGTGTAATAGCGGTGGTGCAGGGGGCTTCGAGACGACACCTGGAGAATGTTTTCGAGCCTCAGGAAGGGAAGTCGTCAACGACCCTTCCACGATATTAGTTGAGAATAAAAGTAACAATACATTCGGTATTGGAAACTTTGTGGCTCGGAACGTCTCTGGGTAGAGTGCTCGAGGTGTCTTGTAGGGCCTCGGGAAACGCGATAAAATTTTAAGAATACTGTGCGTGTGAAACCTGTCTTTCGATCTCGCGGGGGGGAAGATTAGAAACTTTGACTCGAGACGAAAAGATAGAGGAAATAAAATCACGGGATGCTGAAAGGATGGCGCCCACATTACGCTGCCCGAAAGGGTTAGAAAAATAGGGCGCTGTGCGGCAGGCAAACCGGCGATAACGCGAACCTTGTTCGAACAAAGTAGAGATAAAGTCAAGCGACACGAGAATGTGTCGAGTAAGAGGAGGCTCTTCCAGCTATGCGATTAACAAAATCTTTCTGGGTGGGGCCTAGCCTCAGTGATGAGAGTTGGGATCACTTGGATCTACGGACTGCAGAGGGGCCGGGCGATAGAAGCACGAGGTAGATTGCTCGAGGGGGAGGAGGCCGAGGGTGGCTGTTTCACGTTGCTACCGAGAGGCATGCGAGTAGAAGCGTTGCCCACCTCCTCACCCTGAGGGCCGTTGATCGGGGCGCGAGTAGAGAGTTAGAGTCAGCCGTCGGAGGAACGAGCCGAGAACCGGGGGCTCAGCCGACGAGCAGGGAGGGTTGCGAGGGCGGGGGGCGGCGGGCCTCTCGCGCCTCAGGGTAGATTCGTGCACACAACTCTTGCCGGGGAACGCGATGTCGAGACAAGGTCGAGAGGCGGGAGAGCACGTACAGAGAGGTTGCTGCATGACGGGGTAGATTGCGAGAGAAAGGATGCACGCGACGAGAGAGAGTTCTAGTTCGAGTCGAAGGGGAAGGGTGACGGGAGCTGCACCATGTTGTCGGAGAGATACCGACGAGTAGGTCTTCTCTCTGACCCCTCGTACACGCGTGGTTTATAGAACAGAGCACGATCGTGATTGCACATGCAGGCGCGGGCGCGAGTTCACGGGGAGGGGAGGGGCGGGAGGCAGCGGACTGTCTCGGCGCGCCGGAAAACTAACAGTCGCGGGTCGTCGCGAGACCGAGTAAATTCTTAGAGGGGACGCGCGGCGCGAAGGTAGCGAGGGAATTAATATCCGCGAGGGGCCGCGAAGGGGAGAGTAGGAGAGAGAGAGAGATAAAGAAACGAGAGGTGGCGCGGAGTAGGAGAAAAACACTAAACCGGCGGAAATTAGTAAACGCGAGCTGACCGCGAGGCAGGAAGGGAGAGAGAGAGAGAGATGAGGCGACGGCGAGAGACGCGAGTTAGGGAAATATATAGAACGATAAATAATATCGGTATCGAGCGATAATAATATTAGATGCATTCGAAAAGATCGGAGGACGCGAACGAAATCAACAGGCGCGAGTCAACCGCGACGAAGCGATGTAATTCGAGAATTCGAAAGTTCCGAAACACTCGAGCGGGTCGGGCGGTCGGGGGAGCGAGGCGACATAAACAAATAAATGCACGACGGGCGGGTGTTTACAGTTTCACGACTAGCTGCACGAACCGGCAATAAACAAGTAAAAGACGAGCAACGGGAAACACGCTCGACGGTAGAGGTAGAAAAAGAAAGAAATATCCATTAAACCGGAACAATAGAGTAGCGCAGGTAGACGGGTAGTGAGCGCTGGTAACGAGGCGAGCGCGCCGACACGGAGTCGGAAATAAAATCTTGCATGAACTCGCACGCCGGCACGCACTCGCGTGCTAGCGCGGGAGAGGCCGCGGAGGCGCGTCACATTTTTGAAAAGAACTCTGATCCGTGTCGACGCGCTGACTCTGCGTGCACCGCGGTCACCTTCAGTGCCGCGGCGGGAGCGCACCACCAGCAGCAACAATAGTAACAGCCACGATTCGAGGTAGAGAGGCGCACGGGTGCACAATCGGGGACAGGGAACCACCGCCGTGGTTCCGTAGAGACGAGACGCGGTGACGGGTTGCGCGACCAGTCGAGAGGAGGCGCGGTAGGCTCGTGGCGCGGGACAGCGACGGAGGCGCCGCCGCCAGGAGAACGAGCGATACCTTATACGGACAGCGCGGAGTAGATTCGGACGCGAGCGGTAAAACTCTGTTCGCGGACTCGCCTTGCTCGCCCGCTCAGTCGGGCCCGTTCGGGGAAGTTCGGAAACTCGGTACAAACAGAACGCGCGGCGGCGAAGGTGATCGACCGGCGGAGGTAGGGAAAGAGAGGGGCCGGGAGTAGACGAACGGCTCGGAGGAGGTAGAAAAGTAAAGCCAAGTTAAGCGGCCGGGCCCACGGCGCCGTCCTAGGATGGGTGACCGTGCGCGCCGGCGGCGAAAATATTAGAGCGTGACTAGGCCGGTCGGCCGCCTTCGCGCGCAGGCGATTTCCCACCCCCATCCAGCACGCGATGTCGCGCTAGGGTCAAACGGGGGATCGCGGGGGCGGTGAGAGGAGCGAGCATCACCGTCCGAGGTAGCGCGGGGAAATTTTTAGACACAATTAATAGCTGAAATTGCGTTAAAGCGGATGAGAGAGTCTCGAAAATCACTTACACCTCACCGCTGGGGGTAAAGTGGGTAAGAGAATCTCGGAGGATAGTTCGAACCGCGCGAAGCGGCAAACTTTTGCTAGCCAGATGCGAATTAGGGACAATAACGGGGAAAACACGTGTAACGGGAAAGTTGAAAAATACAAAACACTGAAGGGTACTCGAGGGAAAGCGTAGACAAAGAACCGTGACCGTAAAATCGTCGTGATGACTCGCAGATGGCCGCAGGGCCGAACACGTGCGTGCAACTCGAAATTTCCAATCTCTATTTTTCCTTACACTTCTTTCGCCTCGAAGACAAAGGGCGACCGTTGGCCGTGTACTTGACTCTCGTGACAGGCGTGTGACTTCGGGCAGAGCGTTGCTAAACAGGCACTCGGGCGACGCAACGTCCCCGAGGAAAATTCCATCTCTTCGGAAATATCGCCTGGCAACGCGGGCCCCTTTTCCTCGTGCGTAAAGATGGCGGCTCCAGCGGCGGGGGTGGCAACGAGGCTCGTGCGCACCCTCGGCGGAGTTCGTCGGGGAGGGGGCACGAGGGACAGCCTCTGCCAGCGGACACGGCGGAGGCCTCGCTCAGTGCATCATAGTCTCGCGACCTTCACGCACTTCTTGCGATTCTCCAGCAATACACGCGTTGTCTCTCGAACATCGTCCGCGATCAGTAGTGAGCGTATACCAGTGACCGTTCCCTGGATTAGCGAATAGCCGAGCATCTGACTCTTGTTAGCGTATAAGCGAGCATCTGACTCTTGTTAGTGTATAAGCGAGCATCTGACTCTAGTTAGTGAATAAGTGAACATACTCCTCGAAGCCCGTATACGAGACCACGTCCGTTCGTTTCCAGCCCCACGTACGCCGAGTCGAGCCGGACCGTCGAGTCGCAGCGAGAAACCGAGGTAGGAACAGCCGCATTCTTAGGCGCGACAGGGACGCGATCGAGGGTGAACCGCGACACCCGCACACGACAGCCCCGTCTCTCTGACGGGATCAGTGCGATCAATGCTCATCCACTCGCTTAGGACCGAGTTGGATCGTACAGAGATCCTCGACGAGAGACGCATTGCGAGAAGAATTATTACAGCATGTGTAATAACGGTGGTGCAGGGGGCTTCGAGACGACACCTGGAGAATGTTTTCGAGCCTCAGGAAGGGAAGTCGTCAACGACCCTTCCACGATATTAGTTGAGAATAAAAGTAACAATACATTCGGTATTGGAAACTTTGTGGCTCGGAACATCTCTGGGTAGAGTGCTCGAGGTGTCTTGTAGGGCCTCGGGAAACGCGATAAAATTTTAAGAATACTGTGCGTGTGAAACCTGTCTTTCGATTTCGCGGGGGGGAAGATTAGAAACTTTGACTCGAGACGAAAAGATAGAGGAAATAAAATCACGGGATGCGGAAAGGATGGCGCCCACATTACGCTGCCCGGAAGGGTTAGAAAAATAGGGCGCTGTGCGGCAGGCAAACCGGCGATAATGCGAATCTTGTTCGAACAAAGTAGAGGTTAAAATCAAGCGACACGAGAATGTGTCGAGTAAGAGGAGGCTCTTCCAGCTATGCGATTAACAAAATCTTTCTGGGTGGGGCCTAGCCTCAGTGATGAGAGTTGGGATCACTTGGATCTACGGACTGCAGAGGGGCCGGGCGATAGAAGCACGAGGTAGATTGCTCGACGGGGAGGAGGCCGAGGGTGGCTGTTTCACGTTGCTACCGAGAGGCATGCGAGTAGAAGCGTTGCCCACCTCCTCACCCTGAGGGCCGTTGATCGGAGCGCGAGTAGAGAGTTAGAGTCAGCCGTCGGAGGAACGAGCCGAGAACCGGGGGCTCAGCCGACGAGCAGGGAGGGTTGCGAGGGCGGGGGGCGGCGGGCCTCTCGCACCTCAGGGTAGATTCGTGCACACAACTCTTGCCGGGGAACACGTTGTCGAGACAAGGTCGAGAGGCGGGAGAGCACGTACAGAAAGGTTGCTGCATGACGGGGTAGATTGCGAGAGAAAGGATGCACGCGACGAGAGAGAGTTCTAGTTCGAGTCGAAGGGGAAGGGTGACGGGAGCTGCACCATGTTGTCGGAGAGATACCGACGAGTAGGTCTTCTCTCTGACCCCTCGTACACGCGTGGTTTATAGAACAGAGCACGATCGTGATTGCACATGCAGGCGCGGGCGCGAGTTCGCGGGGAGGGGAGGGGCGGGAGGCAGCGGACTGTCTCGGCGCGCCGGAAAACTAACAGTCGCGGGTCGTCGCGAGACCGAGTAAATTCTTAGAGGGGACGCGCGGCGCGAAGGTAGCGAGGGAATTAATATCCGCGAGGGGCCGCGAAAGGGAGAGTGGGAGAGAGAGAGAGATAAAGAAACGAGAGGTGGTGCGGAGTAGGGGAAAATTCTAAACCGGCAGAAATTAGTTAACGCGAGCGGACCGCGAGGCAGGAAGGGAGAGACAGAGAGAGATGAGGCGACGGCGAGAGACGCGAGTTAGGGAAATATATAGAACGATAAATAATATCGGTATCGAGCGATAATAATATTAGATGCATTCGAAAAGATCGGAGGACGCGAACGAAATCAACAGGCGCGAGTCAACCGCGACGAAGCGATGTAATTCGAGAATTCGAAAGTTCCAAAACACTCGAGCGGGTCGGGCGGTCGGGGGAGCGAGGCGACATAAACAAATAAATGCACGACGGGCGGGTGTTTACAGTTTCACGACTAGCTTCACGAACCGGCAATAAACAAGTAAAAGACGAGCAACGGGAAACACGCTCGACGGTAGAGGTAGAAAAAGAAAGAAATATCCATTAAACCGGAACAATAGAGTAGCGCAGGTAGACGGGTAGTGAGCGCTGGTAACGAGGCGAGCGCGCCGACACGGAGTCGGAAATAAAATCTTGCATGAACTCGCACGCCGGCACGCACTCGCGTGCTAGCGCGGGAGAGGCCGCGGAGGCGCGTCACATTTTTGAAAAGAACTCTGATCCGTGTCGACGCGCTGACTCTGCGTGCACCGCGGTCACCTTCAGTGCCGCGGCGGGAGCGCACCACCAGCAGCAACAATAGTAACAGCCACGATTCGAGGTAGAGAGGCGCACGGGTGCACAATCGGGGACAGGGAACCACCGCCGTGGTGGACGTAGAGACGAGACGCGGTGACGGGTTGCGCGACCAGTCGAGAGGAGGCGCGGTAGGCTCGTGGCGCGGGACAGCGACGGAGGCGCCGCCGCCAGGAGAACGAGCGATACCTTATACGGACAGCGCGGAGTAGATTCGGACGCGAGCGGTAAAACTCTGTTCGCGGACTCGCCTTGCTCGCCCGCTCAGTCGGGCCCGTTCGGGGAAGTTCGGAAACTCGGTACAAACAGAACGCGCGGCGGCGAAGGTGATCGACCGGCGGAGGTAGGGAAAGAGAGGGGCCGGGAGTAGACGAACGGCTCGGAGGAGGTAGAAAAGTAAAGCCAAGTTAAGCGGCCGGGCCCACGGCGCCGTCCTAGGATGGGTGACCGTGCGCGCCGGCGGCGAAAATATTAGAGCGTGACTAGGCCGGTCGGCCGCCTTCGCGCGCAGGCGATTTCCCACCCCCATCCAGCACGCGATGTCGCGCTAGGGTCAAACGGGGGATCGCGGGGGCGGTGAGAGGAGCGAGCATCACCGTCCGAGGTAGCGCGGGGAAATTTTTAGACACAATTAATAGCTGAAATTGCGTTAAAGCGGATGAGAGAGTCTCGAAAATCACTTACACCTCACCGCTGGGGGTAAAGTGGGTAAGAGAATCTCGGAGGATAGTTCGAACCGCGCGAAGCGGCAAACTTTTGCTAGCCAGATGCGAATTAGGGACAATAACGGGGAAAACACGTGTAACGGGAAAGTTGAAAAATACAAAACACTGAAGGGTACTCGAGGGAAAGCGTAGACAAAGAACCGTGACCGTAAAATCGTCGTGATGACTCGCAGATGGCCGCAGGGCCGAACACGTGCGTGCAACTCGAAATTTCCAATCTCTATTTTTCCTTACACTTCTTTCGCCTCGAAGACAAAGGGCGACCGTTGGCCGTGTACTTGACTCTCGTGACAGGCGTGTGACTTCGGGCAGAGCGTTGCTAAACAGGCACTCGGGCGACGCAACGTCCCCGAGGAAAATTCCATCTCTTCGGAAATATCGCCTGGCAACGCGGGCCCCTTTTCCTCGTGCGTAAAGATGGCGGCTCCAGCGGCGGGGGTGGCAACGAGGCTCGTGCGCACCCTCGGCGGAGTTCGTCGGGGAAGGGGCACGAGGGACAGCCTCTGCCAGCGGACACGGCGGAGGCCTCGCTCAGTGCATCATAGTCTCGCGACCTTCACGCACTTCTTGCGATTCTCCAGCAACACACGCGTTGTCTCTCGAACATCGTCCGCGATCAGTAGTGAGCGTATACCAGTGACCGCTCTCTGGATTAGCGAATAGCCGAGCATCTGACTCTTGTTAGTGTATAAGCGAGCATCTGACTCTTGTTAGTGTATAAGCGAGCATCTGACTTTAGTTAGTGAATAAGGGAACATACTCCTCGAAGCCGTATACGAGACCACGTCCGTTCGTTTCCAGCCCCACGTACGCCGAGTCGAGCCGGACCGTCGAGTCGCAGCGAGAAACCGAGGTAGGAACAGCCGCATTCTTAGGCGCGACAGGGACGCGATCGAGGGTGAACCGCGACACCCGCACACGACAGCCCCGTCTCTCTGACGGGATCAGTGCGATCAATGCTCATCCACTCGCTTAGGACCGAGTTGGATCGTACAGAGATCCTCGACAAGAGACGCATTGCGAGAAGAATTATTACAGCATGTGTAATAACGGTGGTGCAGGGGGCTTCGAGACGACACCTGGAGAATGTTTTCGAGCCTCAGGAAGGGAAGTCGTCAACGACCCTTCCACGATATTAGTTGAGAATAAAAGTAACAATACATTCGGTATTGGAAACTTTGTGGCTCGGAACGTCTCTGGGTAGAGTGCTCGAGGTGTCTTGTAGGGCCTCGGGAAACGCGATAAAATTTTAAGAATACTGTGCGTGTGAAACCTGTCTTTCGATCTCGCGGGGGGGAAGATTAGAAACTTTGACTCGAGACGAAAAGATAGAGGAAATAAAATCACGGGATGCGGAAAGGATGGCGCCCACATTACGCTGCCCGGAAGGGTTAGAAAAATAGGGCGCTGTGCGGCAGGCAAACCGGCGATAACGCGAATTTTGTTCGAACAAGGTAGAGGTAGAATCAAGCGACACGAGAATGTGTCGAGTAAGAGGAGGCTCTTCCAGCTATGCGATTAACAAAATCTTTCTGGGTGGGGCCTAGCCTCAGTGATGAGAGTTGGGATCACTTGGATCTACGGACTGCAGAGGGGCCGGGCGATAGAAGCACGAGGTAGATTGCTCGAGGGGGAGGAGGCCGAGGGTGGCTGTTTCACGTTGCTACCGAGAGGCATGCGAGTAGAAGCGTTGCCCGCCTCCTCACCCTGAGGGCCGTTGATCGGGGCGCGAGTAGAGAGTTAGAGTCAGCCGTCGGAGGAACGAGCCGAGAACCGGGGGCTCAGCCGACGAGCAGGGAGGGTTGCGAGGGCGGGGGGCGGCGGGCCTCTCGCGCCTCAGGGTAGATTCGTGCACACAACTCTTGCCGGGGAACGCGATGTCGAGACAAGGTCGAGAGGCGGGAGAGCACGTACAGAGAGGTTGCTGCATGACGGGGTAGATTGCGAGAGAAAGGATGCACGCGACGAGAGAGAGTTCTAGTTCGAGTCGAAGGGGAAGGGTGACGGGAGCTGCACCATGTTGTCGGAGAGATACCGACGAGTAGGTCTTCTCTCTGACCCCTCGTACACGCGTGGTTTATAGAACAGAGCACGATCGTGATTGCACATGCAGGCGCGGGCGCGAGTTCGCGGGGAGGGGAGGGGCGGGAGGCAGCGGACTGTCTCGGCGCGCCGGAAAACTAACAGTCGCGGGTCGTCGCGAGACCGAGTAAATTCTTAGAGGGGACGCGCGGCGCGAAGGTAGCGAGGGAATTAATATCCGCGAGGGGCAGCGAAGGGTGGCGCGGAGTAGGGGAAAAATTCTAAACCGGCGAAAGTTAGCTGACCGCGAGGCAGGAAGGGAGAGAGAGAGAGAGATGAGGCGACGGCGAGAGACGCGAGTTAGGGAAATATACACAACCAAAATGATATCGGTAACGAGCGATAATAATATTAGAAGCATTCGAAAGGATCGGACGACGCGAACGAAACCAACAGGCGCGAGTCAACCGCGACGAAGCGATGTAATTCGAGAATTGGAAAGTTCCAAAACACTCGAGTGGGTCGGGCGGCCGGGGGAGCGAGGCGACATAAACAAATAAATGCACGACGGGCGGGTGTTTACAGTTTCACGACTAGCTGCACGAACCGGCAATAAACAAGTAAAAGACGAGCAACGGGAAACACGCTCGACGGTAGAGGTAGAAAACAGAAATATCCATTAAACCGGAACAATAGAGTAGCGCAGGTAGACGGGTAGTGAGCGCTGGTAACGAGGCGAGCGCGCCGACACGGAGTCGGAAATAAAATCTTGCACAAATTCGCACGCCGGCACGCACTCGCGTGCTAGCGCGGGAGAGGCCGCGGAGGCGCGTCACATTTTGAAAAGAACTCTGATCCGTGTCGGCGCGCTGACTCTGCATGCACCGCGGTCACCTTCAGTGCCGCGGCGGGAGCGCACCACCAGCAGCAACAATAGTAACAGCCACGATTCAAGGTAGAGAGGCGCACGGGCGCACGATCGGGGACAGGGAACCACCGCCGTGGTGGACGTAGAGACGAGACGCGGGGACGGGTTGCGCGACTAGTCGAGAGGAGGCGCGGTAGGCTCGTGGCGCGGGACAGCGACGGAGGCGCCGCCGCCAGGAGAACGAGCGATACCTTGTACGGACAGCGCGGAGTAGATTCGGACGCGAGCGGTAAAACTCTGTTCGCGGACTCGCCTTGCTCGCCCGCTCAGTCGGGCCCGTTCGGGGAAGTTCGGAAACTCGGTAGAAACAGAACGCGCGGCGGCGAAGGTGATCGACCGGCTGAGGTAGGGAAAGAGAGGGGCCGGGAGTAGACGAACGGCCCGGAGGAGGTAGAAAAGTAAAGTCAAGTTAAGCAGCCGGGCCTGCGGCGCCGTCTTAGGATGGGTGACCGTGCGCGACGGCGGCGAAAATATTAGAACGTGAATAGGCCGGTCGGCCGCCTTCGCGCGCAGGCGATTTCCCACCCCCATCCAGCACGCGGTTCGCGCTAGGGTCAAACGGGGGATCGCGGGGGCGGTGAGAGGAGCGAGCATCACCGCCCGAGACAGCGCGGGAAAATTTTTAGACACAATTAATAGCTGAAATTGCGTTAAAGCGGATGAGAGAATCTCGAAAAATCACTTACACCTCACCGCTGGGGGTAAAGTGAGTAAGAGAATCTCGGAGGATAGTTCGAACCGCGCGAAGCGGTAAACTTTTGCCAGCCAGATGCGAATTAGGGGCAATAACGGGGAAAACACGTGTAACGGGAAAGTTGAAAAATACAAAACACTGAAGGGTACTCGAGGGAAAGCGTAGACAAAGAACCGTGGCCGTAAAATCGTCGTGATGACTCGCAGATGGCCGCAGAGTCGAACACGTGCGTGCAACTCGAAATTTCCAATCTCTATTTTTCCTTACACTTCTTTCGCCTCGAAGACAAAGGGCGACCGTTGGCCGTGTACTTGACTCTCGGGACACGCGTGTGATTTCGGACAGAGCGTTGCTAAACAGGCACTCGGGCGACGCAACGTCCCCGAGGAAAATTCCATCTCTTCGGAAATATCGCCTGGCAACGCGGGCTCTTTTTCTCTTGCGTAAAAATGGCGGCTCCAGCGGCGGGGGTGGCAACGAGGCTCGTGCGCACCCTCGGCGGAGTTCGTCGGGGTGGGGGCACGAGGGACAGCCTCTGCCAGCGGAAACGGCGGAGGCCTCGCTCAGTGCATCATAGTCTCGCGACCTTCACGCACTTCTTGCGATTCTCCAGCAATACACGCGTTGTCTCTCGAACATCGTCCGCGATCAGTAGTGAGCGTATACCAGCGACCGTTCCCTGGATTAGCGAATAGCCGAGCATCTGACTCTTGTTAGTGTATAAGCGAGCATCTGACTCTTGTTAGTGTATAAGCGAGCATCTGACTCTAGTTAGTGAGTAAGTGAACATACTCCTCGAAGCCGTATACGAGACCACGTCCGTTCGTTTCCAGCCCCACGTACGCCGAGTCGAGCCGGACCGTCGAGTCGCAGCGAGAAACCGAGGTAGGAACAGCCGCATTCTTAGGCGCGACAGGGACGCGATCGAGGGTGAACCGCGACACCCGCACACGACAGCCCCGTCTCTCTGACGGGATCAGTGCGATCATACAGAGATCCTCGACGAGAGACGCATTCCGAGAAGAATTATTACAGCATGTGTAATAACGGTGGTGCAGGGAGCTTCGAGACGACACCTGGAGAATGTTTTCGAGCCCCAGGAAGGGACGTCGTCAACGACCTTTCCACGATATTAGTTGAGAATAAAGTAACAATACTTTCGGTATTGGAAACTTTGTGGCTCGGAACGTCTCTGGGTAGAGTGCTCGAGGTATCTTGTAGGGCCTCGGGAAACGCGATAAAATTTTAAGAATACTGTGCGTGTGAAACCTGTCTTTCGATTTCGCGGGGGGGAAGATTAGAAACTTTGACTCGAGACGAAAAGATAGAGGGAATAAAATCACGGGATGCTGAAAGGATGGCGCCCACATTACGCTGCCCGAAAGGGTTAGAAAAATAGGGCGCTGTGCGGCAGGCAAACCGGTGATAACGCGAATCTTGTTCGAACAAAGTAGAGGTAAAGTCAAGCGACACGAGAATGGGTCGAGTAAGGGGAGGCTCTTCCAGCTATGCGATTAACAAAATCTTTCTGGGTGGGGCCTAGCCTCAGTGATGAGAGTTGGGATCACTTGGATCTACGGACTGCAGAGGGGCCGGGCGATAGAAGCACGAGGTAGATTGCTCGAGGGGGAGGAGGCCGAGGGTGGCTGTTTCACGTTGCTACCGAGAGGCATGCGAGTAGAAGCGTTGCCCACCTCCTCACCCTGAGGGCCGTTGATCGGGGCGCGAGTAGAGAGTTAGAGTCAGCCGTCGGAGGAACGAGCCGAGAACCGGGGGCTCAGCCGACGAGCAGGGAGGGTTGCGAGGGCGGGGGGCGGCGGGCCTCTCGCGCCTCAGGGTAGATTCGTGCACACAACTCTTGCCAGGGAACGCGATGTCGAGACAAGGTCGAGAGGCGGGGGAGCACGTACAGAGAGGTTGCTGCATGACGGGGTAGATTGCGAGAGAAAGGATGCACGCGACGAGAGAGAGTTCTAGTTCGAGTCGAAGGGGAAGGGTGACGGGAGCTGCACCATGTTGTCGGAGAGATACCGACGAGTAGGTCTTCTCTCTGACCCCTCGTACACGCGTGGTTTATAGAACAGAGCACGATCGTGATTGCACATGCAGGCGCGGGCGCGGGTTCGCGGGGAGGGGAGGGGCGGGAGGCAGCGGACTGTCTCGGCGCGCCGGAAAACTAACAGTCGCGGGTCGTCGCGAGATCGAGTAAATTCTTAGAGGGGACGCGCGGCGCGAAGGTAGCGAGGGAATTAATATCCGCGAGGGGCCGCGAAAGGGAGAGTAGGAGAGAGAGAGAGATAAAGAAACGAGAGGTGGTGCGGAGTAGGGGAAAATTCTAAACCGGCGGAAATTAGTTAACGCGAGCTGACCGCGAGGCAGGAAGGGAGAGAGAGAGAGAGATGAGGCGACGGCGAGAGACGCGAGTTAGGGAAATATATAGAACGATAAATAATATCGGTATCGAGCGATAATAATATTAGATGCATTCGAAAAGATCGGAGGACGCGAACGAAATCAACAGGCGCGAGTCAACCGCGACGAAGCGATGTAATTCGAGAATTCGAAAGTTCCAAAACACTCGAGCGGGTCGGGCGGTCGGGGGAGCGAGGCGACATAAACAAATAAATGCACGACGGGCGGGTGTTTACAGTTTCACGACTAGCTGCACGAACCGGCAATAAACAAGTAAAAGACGAGCAACGGGAAACACGCTCGACGGTAGAGGTAGAAAAAAAAGAAATATCCACTAAACCGGAACAATAGAGTAGCGCAGGTAGACGGGTAGTGAGCGCTGGTAACGAGGCGAGCGCGCCGACACGGAGTTCGAAATAATATCTTGCAGGAACTCGCACGCCGGCACGCACTCGCGTGCTAGCGCGGGAGAGGCCGCGGAGGCGCGTCACATTTTTAAAAGAACTCTGATCCGTGTCGGCGCGCTGACTCTGCGTGCACCGCGGTCACCTTCAGTGCCGCGGCGGGAGCGCACCACCAGCAGCAACAATAGTAACAGCCACGACTCGAGGTAGAGAGGCGCACGGGCGCACGATCGGGGACAGGGAACCACCGCCGTGGTGGACGCAGAGACGAGACGCGGTGACGGGTTGCGCGACTAGTAGAGAGGAGGCGCGGTAGGCTCGTGGCGCGGGACAGCGACGGAGGCGCCGCCGCCAGGAGAACGAGCGATACCTTGTACGGACAGCGCGGAGTAGATTCGGACGCGAGCGGTAAAACTCTGTTCGCGGACTCGCCTTGCTCGCCCGCTCAGTCGGGCCCGTTCGGGGAAGTTCGGAAACTCGGTACAAACAGAACGCGCGACGGCGAAGGTGATCGACCGGCGGAGGTAGGGAAAGAGAGGGGCCGGGAGTAGACGAACGGCTCGGAGGAGGTAGAAAAGTAAAGCCAAGTTAAGCGGCCGGGCCCACGGCGCCGTCCTAGGATGGGTGACCGTGCGCGCCGGCGGCCAAAATATTAGAACGTGACAAGGTCGGTCGGCCGCCTTCGCGCGTAGGCGATTTCCCACCCCCATCCAGCACGCGGTGTCGCGCTAGGGTCAAACGGGGGATCGCGGGGGCGGTGAGAGGAGCGAGCATCACCGTCCGAGGTAGCGCGGGGAAATTTTTAGACACAATTAATAGCTGAAATTGCGCTAAAGCGGATGAGAGAATCTCGAAAAATCACTTACACCTCACCGCTGGGGGTAAAGTGGGTAAGAGAATCTCGGAAGATAGTTCGAACCGCGCGAAGCGGTAAACTTTTGCCAGCCAGATGCGAATTAGGGGCAATAACGGGGAAAACACGTGTAACGGGAAAGTTGAAAAATACAAAACACTGAAGGGTACTCGAGGGAAAGCGTAGACAAAGAACCGTGGCCGTAAAATCGTCGTGATGACTCGCAGATGGCCGCAGAGTCGAACACGTGCGTGCAACTCGAAATTTCCAATCTCTATTTTTTTCTTACACTTCTTTCGCCTCGAAGACAAAGGGCGACCGTTGGCCGTGTACTTGACTCTCGTGACAGGCGTGTGACTTCGGGCAGAGCGTTGCTAAACAGGCACTCGGGCGACGCAACGTCCCCGAGGAAAATTCCATCTCTTCGGAAATATCGCCTGGCAACGCGGGCCCTTTTTCTCTTGCGTAAAAATGGCGGCTCCAGCGGCGGGGGTGGCAACGAGGCTCGTGCGCACCCACGGCGGAGTTCGTCGGGGAGGGGGCACGAGGGACAGCCTCTGCCAGCGGACACGGCGGAGGCCTCGCTCAGTGCATCATAGTCTCGCGACCTTCACGCACTTCTTCCGATTCTCCAGCATCACACGCGTTGTCTCTCGAACATCGTCCGCGATCAGTAGTGAGCGTATACCAGCGACCGTTCCCTGGATTAGCGAATAGCCGAGCATCTGAGTCTTGTTAGCGTATAAGCGAGCATCTGACTCTTGTTAGTGTATAAGCGAGCATCTGACTCTAGTTAGTGAATAAGGGAACATACTCCTCGAAGCCGTATACGAGACCACGTCCGTTCGTTTCCAGCCCCACGTACGCCGAGTCGAGCCGGACCGTCGAGTCGCAGCGAGAAACCGAGGTAGGAACAGCCGCATTCTTAGGCGCGACAGGGCCGCGATCGAGGGTGAACCGCGACACCCGCACACGACAGCCCCGTCTCTCTGACGGGATCAGTGCGATCAATGCTCATCCACTCGCTTGGGACCGAGTTGGATCGTACAGAGATCCTCGACGAGAGACGCATTCCGAGAAGAATTATTACAGCATGTGTAATAACGGTGGTGCAGGGAGCTTCGAGACGACACCTGGAGAATGTTGTCGAGCCTCAGGAAGGGAAGTCGTCAACGACCCTTCCACGATACTAGTCGAGAATAAAAGTAACAATACATTCGGTATTGGAAACTTTGTGGCTCGGAACGTCTTTGGGTAGAGTGCTCGAAGTATCCTGTAGGGCCTCGGAAGACGCGATACAATTTAAAATACTGTGCGTGTGAAACTTGTCTCTTGACCTCGCGGGGGGGAAGATTAGAAACTTTGACTCGAGACGAAAAGATAGAGGGAATAAAATCACGGGATGCTGAAAGGATGGCGCCCACATTACGCTGCCCGAAAGGGTTAGAAAAATAGGGCGCTGTGCGGCAGGCAAACCGGCGATAACGCGAATGTTGTTCGAACAAGGTAGAGGTAGAATCAAGCGACACGAAAATGTGTCGAGTAAGACGGAGCTCCTCCAGCTCCATCATTTTACATTATTTTTAATTTTCTCTTGGGCCGGGCGATAGAAACACGAGGTAGATTGCTCGAGGGGGAGGAGGCCGAGGGTGGCTGTTTCACGTTGCTACCGAGAGGCATGCGAGTATTAGCGTTGCCCACCTCCTCACCCTGAGGGCCGTTGATCGGGGCGCGAGTAGAGAGTTAGAGTCAGCCGTCGGAGGAACGAGCCGAGAACCGGGGGCTCAGCCGACGAGCAGGGAGGGTTGCGAGGGCGGGGGGCGGCGGGCCTCTCGCGCCTCAGGGTAGATTCGTGCACACAACTCTTGCCGGGGAACGCGATGTCGAGACAAGGTCGAGAGGCGGGAGAGCACGTGCAGAGAGGTTGCTGCATGACGGGGTAGATTGCGAGAGAAAGGATGCACGCGACGAGAGAGAGTTCTAGTTCGAGTCGAAGGGGAAGGGTGACGGGAGCTGCACCATGTTGTCGGAGAGATACCGACGAGTAGGTCTTCTCTCTGACCCCTCGTACACGCGTGGTTTATAGAACAGAGCACGATCGTGATTGCACATGCAGGCGCGGGCGCGAGTTCGCGGGGAGGGGAGGGGCGGGAGGCAGCGGACTGTCTCGGCGCGCCGGAAAACTAACAGTCGCGGGTCGTCGCGAGACCGAGTAAATTCCTAGAACGGACGCGCGGCGCGAAGGTAGAGAGGGAACTAATATCCGCGAGGGGCCGCGAAGGGGAGAGTAGGAGAGAGAGAGAGATAAAGAAACGAGAGGTGGTGCGGAGTAGGGGAAAATTCTAAATCGGCGGAAATTAGTTAACGCGAGCTGACCGCGAGGCAGGAAGGGAGAGAGAGAGAGGGATGAGGCGACGGCGAGAGGCGCGAGTTAGGGAAATATACACAACGAAAATGATATCGGTAACGAGCGATAATAATATTAGAAGCATTCGAAAGGATCGGACGACGCGAACGAAATCAACAGGCGCGAGTCAACCGCGACGAAGCGATGTAATTCGAGAATTCGAAAGTTCCAAAACACTCGAGCGGGTCGGGCGGTTGGGGGAGCGAGGCGACATAAACAAATAAATGCACGACGGGCGGGTGTTTACAGTTTCACGACTAGCTGCACGAACCGGCAATAAACAAGTAAAAGACGAGCAACGGGAAACACGCTCGACGGTAGAGGTAGAAAAAGAAAGAAATATCCATTAAACCGGAACAATAGAGTAGCGCAGGTAGACGGGTAGTGAGCGCTGGTAACGAGGCGAGCGCGCCGACACGGAGTCGGAAATAAAATCTTGCATGAACTCGCACGCCGGCACGCACTCGCGTGCTAGCGCGGGAGAGGCCGCGGAGGCGCGTCACATTTTTGAAAAGAACTCTGATCCGTGTCGACGCGCTGACTCTGCGTGCACCGCGGTCACCTTCAGTGCCGCGGCGGGAGCGCACCACCAGCAGCAACAATAGTAACAGCCACGATTCGAGGTAGAGAGGCGCACGGGTGCACAATCGGGGACAGGGAACCACCGCCGTGGTGGACGTAGAGACGAGACGCGGTGACGGGTTGCGCGACCAGTCGAGAGGAGGCGCGGTAGGCTCGTGGCGCGGGACAGCGACGGAGGCGCCGCCGCCAGGAGAACGAGCGATACCTTATACGGACAGCGCGGAGTAGATTCGGACGCGAGCGGTAAAACTCTGTTCGCGGACTCGCCTTGCTCGCCCGCTCAGTCGGGCCCGTTCGGGGAAGTTCGGAAACTCGGTACAAACAGAACGCGCGGCGGCGAAGGTGATCGACCGGCGGAGGTAGGGAAAGAGAGGGGCCGGGAGTAGACGAACGGCTCGGAGGAGGTAGAAAAGTAAAGCCAAGTTAAGCGGCCGGGCCCACGGCGCCGTCCTAGGATGGGTGACCGTGCGCGCCGGCGGCGAAAATATTAGAGCGTGACTAGGCCGGTCGGCCGCCTTCGCGCGCAGGCGATTTCCCACCCCCATCCAGCACGCGATGTCGCGCTAGGGTCAAACGGGGGATCGCGGGGGCGGTGAGAGGAGCGAGCATCACCGTCCGAGGTAGCGCGGGGAAATTTTTAGACACAATTAATAGCTGAAATTGCGTTAAAGCGGATGAGAGAGTCTCGAAAATCACTTACACCTCACCGCTGGGGGTAAAGTGGGTAAGAGAATCTCGGAGGATAGTTCGAACCGCGCGAAGCGGCAAACTTTTGCTAGCCAGATGCGAATTAGGGACAATAACGGGGAAAACACGTGTAACGGGAAAGTTGAAAAATACAAAACACTGAAGGGTACTCGAGGGAAAGCGTAGACAAAGAACCGTGACCGTAAAATCGTCGTGATGACTCGCAGATGGCCGCAGGGCCGAACACGTGCGTGCAACTCGAAATTTCCAATCTCTATTTTTCCTTACACTTCTTTCGCCTCGAAGACAAAGGGCGACCGTTGGCCGTGTACTTGACTCTCGTGACAGGCGTGTGACTTCGGGCAGAGCGTTGCTAAACAGGCACTCGGGCGACGCAACGTCCCCGAGGAAAATTCCATCTCTTCGGAAATATCGCCTGGCAACGCGGGCCCCTTTTCCTCGTGCGTAAAGATGGCGGCTCCAGCGGCGGGGGTGGCAACGAGGCTCGTGCGCACCCTCGGCGGAGTTCGTCGGGGAGGGGGCACGAGGGACAGCCTCTGCCAGCGGACACGGCGGAGGCCTCGCTCAGTGCATCATAGTCTCGCGACCTTCACGCACTTCTTGCGATTCTCCAGCAATACACGCGTTGTCTCTCGAACATCGTCCGCGATCAGTAGTGAGCGTATACCAGTGACCGTTCCCTGGATTAGCGAATAGCCGAGCATCTGACTCTTGTTAGCGTATAAGCGAGCATCTGACTCTTGTTAGTGTATAAGCGAGCATCTGACTCTAGTTAGTGAATAAGTGAACATACTCCTCGAAGCCCGTATACGAGACCACGTCCGTTCGTTTCCAGCCCCACGTACGCCGAGTCGAGCCGGACCGTCGAGTCGCAGCGAGAAACCGAGGTAGGAACAGCCGCATTCTTAGGCGCGACAGGGACGCGATCGAGGGTGAACCGCGACACCCGCACACGACAGCCCCGTCTCTCTGACGGGATCAGTGCGATCAATGCTCATCCACTCGCTTAGGACCGAGTTGGATCGTACAGAGATCCTCGACGAGAGACGCATTGCGAGAAGAATTATTGCAGCATGTGTAATAACGGTGGTGCAGGGAGCTTCGGGACGACACCTGGAGAATGTTTTCGAGCCTCAGGAAGGGAAGTCGTCAACGACCCTTCCACGATATTAGTTGAGAATAAAAGTAACAATACATTCGGTATTGGAAACTTTGTGGCTCGGAACATCTCTGGGTAGAGTGCTCGAGGTGTCTTGTAGGGCCTCGGGAAACGCGATAAAATTTTAAGAATACTGTGCGTGTGAAACCTGTCTTTCGATTTCGCGGGGGGGAAGATTAGAAACTTTGACTCGAGACGAAAAGATAGAGGAAATAAAATCACGGGATGCTGAAAGGATGGCGCCCACATTACGCTGCCCGGAAGGGTTAGAAAAATAGGGCGCTGTGCGGCAGGCAAACCGGCGATAACGCGAATTTTGTTCGAACAAGGTAGAGGTAGAATCAAGCGACACGAGAATGTGTCGAGTAAGAGGAGGCTCTTCCAGCTATGCGATTAACAAAATCTTTCTGGGTGGGGCCTAGCCTCAGTGATGAGAGTTGGGATCACTTGGATCTACGGACTGCAGAGGGGCCGGGCGATAGAAGCACGAGGTAGATTGCTCGAGGGGGAGGAGGCCGAGGGTGGCTGTTTCACGTTGCTACCGAGAGGCATGCGAGTAGAAGCGTTGCCCGCCTCCTCACCCTGAGGGCCGTTGATCGGGGCGCGAGTAGAGAGTTAGAGTCAGCCGTCGGAGGAACGAGCCGAGAACCGGGGGCTCAGCCGACGAGCAGGGAGGGTTGCGAGGGCGGGGGGCGGCGGGCCTCTCGCGCCTCAGGGTAGATTCGTGCACACAACTCTTGCCGGGGAACGCGATGTCGAGACAAGGTCGAGAGGCGGGAGAGCACGTACAGAGAGGTTGCTGCATGACGGGGTAGATTGCGAGAGAAAGGATGCACGCGACGAGAGAGAGTTCTAGTTCGAGTCGAAGGGGAAGGGTGACGGGAGCTGCACCATGTTGTCGGAGAGATACCGACGAGTAGGTCTTCTCTCTGACCCCTCGTACACGCGTGGTTTATAGAACAGAGCACGATCGTGATTGCACATGCAGGCGCGGGCGCGAGTTCACGGGGAGGGGAGGGGCGGGAGGCAGCGGACTGTCTCGGCGCGCCGGAAAACTAACAGTCGCGGGTCGTCGCGAGACCGAGTAAATTCTTAGAGGGGACGCGCGGCGCGAAGGTAGCGAGGAATTAATATCCGCGAGGGGCCGCGAAGGGGAGAGTAGGAGAGAGAGAGAGATAAAGAAACGAGAGGTGGCGCGGAGTAGGAGAAAAACACTAAACCGGCGGAAATTAGTAAACGCGAGCTGACCGCGAGGCAGGAAGGGAGAGAGAGAGAGAGATGAGGCGACGGCGAGAGACGCGAGTTAGGGAAATATATAGAACGATAAATAATATCGGTATCGAGCGATAATAATATTAGATGCATTCGAAAAGATCGGAGGACGCGAACGAAATCAACAGGCGCGAGTCAACCGCGACGAAGCGATGTAATTCGAGAATTCGAAAGTTCCGAAACACTCGAGCGGGTCGGGCGGTCGGGGGAGCGAGGCGACATAAACAAATAAATGCACGACGGGCGGGTGTTTACAGTTTCACGACTAGCTGCACGAACCGGCAATAAACAAGTAAAAGACGAGCAACGGGAAACACGCTCGACGGTAGAGGTAGAAAAAGAAAGAAATATCCATTAAACCGGAACAATAGAGTAGCGCAGGTAGACGGGTAGTGAGCGCTGGTAACGAGGCGAGCGCGCCGACACGGAGTCGGAAATAAAATCTTGCATGAACTCGCACGCCGGCACGCACTCGCGTGCTAGCGCGGGAGAGGCCGCGGAGGCGCGTCACATTTTTGAAAAGAACTCTGATCCGTGTCGACGCGCTGACTCTGCGTGCACCGCGGTCACCTTCAGTGCCGCGGCGGGAGCGCACCACCAGCAGCAACAATAGTAACAGCCACGATTCGAGGTAGAGAGGCGCACGGGTGCACAATCGGGGACAGGGAACCACCGCCGTGGTGGACGTAGAGACGAGACGCGGTGACGGGTTGCGCGACCAGTCGAGAGGAGGCGCGGTAGGCTCGTGGCGCGGGACAGCGACGGAGGCGCCGCCGCCAGGAGAACGAGCGATACCTTATACGGACAGCGCGGAGTAGATTCGGACGCGAGCGGTAAAACTCTGTTCGCGGACTCGCCTTGCTCGCCCGCTCAGTCGGGCCCGTTCGGGGAAGTTCGGAAACTCGGTACAAACAGAACGCGCGGCGGCGAAGGTGATCGACCGGCGGAGGTAGGGAAAGAGAGGGGCCGGGAGTAGACGAACGGCTCGGAGGAGGTAGAAAAGTAAAGCCAAGTTAAGCGGCCGGGCCCACGGCGCCGTCCTAGGATGGGTGACCGTGCGCGCCGGCGGCGAAAATATTAGAGCGTGACTAGGCCGGTCGGCCGCCTTCGCGCGCAGGCGATTTCCCACCCCCATCCAGCACGCGATGTCGCGCTAGGGTCAAACGGGGGATCGCGGGGGCGGTGAGAGGAGCGAGCATCACCGTCCGAGGTAGCGCGGGGAAATTTTTAGACACAATTAATAGCTGAAATTGCGTTAAAGCGGATGAGAGAGTCTCGAAAATCACTTACACCTCACCGCTGGGGGTAAAGTGGGTAAGAGAATCTCGGAGGATAGTTCGAACCGCGCGAAGCGGCAAACTTTTGCTAGCCAGATGCGAATTAGGGACAATAACGGGGAAAACACGTGTAACGGGAAAGTTGAAAAATACAAAACACTGAAGGGTACTCGAGGGAAAGCGTAGACAAAGAACCGTGACCGTAAAATCGTCGTGATGACTCGCAGATGGCCGCAGGGCCGAACACGTGCGTGCAACTCGAAATTTCCAATCTCTATTTTTCCTTACACTTCTTTCGCCTCGAAGACAAAGGGCGACCGTTGGCCGTGTACTTGACTCTCGTGACAGGCGTGTGACTTCGGGCAGAGCGTTGCTAAACAGGCACTCGGGCGACGCAACGTCCCCGAGGAAAATTCCATCTCTTCGGAAATATCGCCTGGCAACGCGGGCCCCTTTTCCTCGTGCGTAAAGATGGCGGCTCCAGCGGCGGGGGTGGCAACGAGGCTCGTGCGCACCCTCGGCGGAGTTCGTCGGGGAGGGGGCACGAGGGACAGCCTCTGCCAGCGGACACGGCGGAGGCCTCGCTCAGTGCATCATAGTCTCGCGACCTTCACGCACTTCTTGCGATTCTCCAGCAATACACGCGTTGTCTCTCGAACATCGTCCGCGATCAGTAGTGAGCGTATACCAGTGACCGTTCCCTGGATTAGCGAATAGCCGAGCATCTGACTCTTGTTAGCGTATAAGCGAGCATCTGACTCTTGTTAGTGTATAAGCGAGCATCTGACTCTAGTTAGTGAATAAGTGAACATACTCCTCGAAGCCCGTATACGAGACCACGTCCGTTCGTTTCCAGCCCCACGTACGCCGAGTCGAGCCGGACCGTCGAGTCGCAGCGAGAAACCGAGGTAGGAACAGCCGCATTCTTAGGCGCGACAGGGACGCGATCGAGGGTGAACCGCGACACCCGCACACGACAGCCCCGTCTCTCTGACGGGATCAGTGCGATCATACAGAGATCCTCGACGAGAGACGCATTGCGAGAAGAATTATTACAGCATGTGTAATAACGGTGGTGCAGGGGGCTTCGAGACGACACCTGGAGAATGTTTTCGAGCCTCAGGAAGGGAAGTCGTCAACGACCCTTCCACGATATTAGTTGAGAATAAAAGTAACAATACATTCGGTATTGGAAACTTTGTGGCTCGGAACGTCTCTGGGTAGAGTGCTCGAGGAGTCTTGTAGGGCCTCGGGAAACGCGATAAAATTTTAGGAATACTGTGCGTGTGAAACCTGTCTTTCGATCTCGCGGGGGGGAAGATTAGAAACTTTGACTCGAGACGAAAAGATAGAGGAAATAAAATCACGGGATGCTGAAAGGATGGCGCCCACATTACGCTGCCCGAAAGGGTTAGAAAAATAGGGCGCTGTGCGGCAGGCAAACCGGCGATAACGCGAACCTTGTTCGAACAAGGTAGAGGTAGAATCAAGCGACACGAAAATGTGTCGAGTAAGACGGAGCTCCTCCAGCTCCATCATCTTACATTATTTTAATTTTCTCTTGGGACGGGCGATAGAAGCACGAGGTAGATTGCTCGAGGGGGAGGAGGCCGAGGGTGGCTGTTTCACGTTGCTACCGAGAGGCATGCGAGTAGAAGCGTTGCCCACCTCCTCACCCTGAGGGCCGTTGATCGGGGCGCGAGTAGAGAGTTAGAGTCAGCCGTCGGAGGAACGAGCCGAGAACCGGGGGCTCAGCCGACGAGCAGGGAGGGTTGCGAGGGCGGGGGGCGGCGGGCCTCTCGCGCCTCAGGGTAGATTCGAGCACACAACTCTTGCCGGGGAACGCGATGTCGAGACAAGGTCGAGAGGCGGGAGAGCACGTACAGAGAGGTTGCTGCATGACGGGGTAGATTGCGAGAGAAAGGATGCACGCGACGAGAGAGAGTTCTAGTTCGAGTCGAAGGGGAAGGGTGACGGGAGCTGCACCATGTTGTCGGAGAGATACCGACGAGTAGGTCTTCTCTCTGACCCCTCGTACACGCGTGGTTTATAGAACAGAGCACGATCGTGATTGCACATGCAGGCGCGGGCGCGAGTTCGCGGGGTGGGGAGGGGCGGGAGGCAGCGGACTGTCTCGGCGCGCCGGAAAACTAACAGTCGCGGGTCGTCGCGAGACCGAGTAAATTCTTAGAGGGGACGCGCGGCGCGAAGGTAGCGAGGGAATTAATATCCGCGAGGGGCCGCGAAAGGGAGAGTGGGAGAGAGAGAGAGATAAAGAAACGAGAGGTGGTGCGGAGTAGGGGAAAATTCTAAACCGGCAGAAATTAGTTAACGCGAGCGGACCGCGAGGCAGGAAGGGAGAGACAGAGAGAGATGAGGCGACGGCGAGAGACGCGAGTTAGGGAAATATATAGAACGATAAATAATATCGGTATCGAGCGATAATAATATTAGATGCATTCGAAAAGATCGGAGGACGCGAACGAAATCAACAGGCGCGAGTCAACCGCGACGAAGCGATGTAATTCGAGAATTCGAAAGTTCCAAAACACTCGAGCGGGTCGGGCGGTCGGGGGAGCGAGGCGACATAAACAAATAAATGCACGACGGGCGGGTGTTTACAGTTTCACGACTAGCTGCACGAACCGGCAATAAACAAGTAAAAGACGAGCAACGGGAAACACGCTCGACGGTAGAGGTAGAAAAAGAAAGAAATATCCATTAAACCGGAACAATAGAGTAGCGCAGGTAGACGGGTAGTGAGCGCTGGTAACGAGGCGAGCGCGCCGACACGGAGTCGGAAATAAAATCTTGCATGAACTCGCACGCCGGCACGCACTCGCGTGCTAGCGCGGGAGAGGCCGCGGAGGCGCGTCACATTTTTGAAAAGAACTCTGATCCGTGTCGACGCGCTGACTCTGCGTGCACCGCGGTCACCTTCAGTGCCGCGGCGGGAGCGCACCACCAGCAGCAACAATAGTAACAGCCACGATTCGAGGTAGAGAGGCGCACGGGTGCACAATCGGGGACAGGGAACCACCGCCGTGGTGGACGTAGAGACGAGACGCGGTGACGGGTTGCGCGACCAGTCGAGAGGAGGCGCGGTAGGCTCGTGGCGCGGGACAGCGACGGAGGCGCCGCCGCCAGGAGAACGAGCGATACCTTATACGGACAGCGCGGAGTAGATTCGGACGCGAGCGGTAAAACTCTGTTCGCGGACTCGCCTTGCTCGCCCGCTCAGTCGGGCCCGTTCGGGGAAGTTCGGAAACTCGGTACAAACAGAACGCGCGGCGGCGAAGGTGATCGACCGGCGGAGGTAGGGAAAGAGAGGGGCCGGGAGTAGACGAACGGCTCGGAGGAGGTAGAAAAGTAAAGCCAAGTTAAGCGGCCGGGCCCACGGCGCCGTCCTAGGATGGGTGACCGTGCGCGCCGGCGGCGAAAATATTAGAACGTAACAAGGCCGGTCGGCCGCCTTCGCGCGCAGGCGATTTCCCACCCCCATCCAGCACGCGATGTCGCGCTAGGGTCAAACGGGGGATCGCGGGGGCGGTGAGAGGAGCGAGCATCACCGCCCGAGGTGGCGCGGGGAAATCTTTAGACACAATTAATAGCTGAAATTGCGTTAAAGCGGATGAGAGAATCTCGAAAAATCACTTACACCTCACCGCTGGGGGTAAAGTGGGTAAGAGAATCTCGGAGGATAGTTCGAACCGCGCGAAGCGGTAAACTTTTGCCAGCCAGATGCGAATTAGGGACAATAACGGGGAAAAACACGTGTAACGGGAAAGTTGAAAAATACAAAACACTGAAGGGTACTCGAGGGAAAGCGTAGACAAAGAACCGTGGCCGTAAAATCGTCGTGATGACTCGCAGATGGCCACAGGGCCGAACACGTGCGTGCAACTCGAAATTTCCAATCTCTATTTTTCCTTACACTTCTTTCGCCTCGAAGACAAAGGGCAACCGTTGGCCGTGTACTTGACTCTCGTGACAGGCGTGTGACTTCGGGCAGAGCGTTGCTAAACAGGCACTCGGGCGACGCATCGTCCCTGAGGAAAATTCCATCTCTTCGGAAATATCGCCTGGCAACGCGGGCCCTTTTTCTCTTGCGTAAAGATGGCGGCTCCAGCGGCGGGGGTGGCAACGAGGCTCGTGCGCACCCTCGGCGGAGTTCGTCGGGGAAGGGGCACGAGGGACAGCCTCTGCCAGCGGACACGGCGGAGGCCTCGCTCAGTGCATCATAGTCTCGCGACCTTCACGCACTTCTTGCGATTCTCCAGCAACACACGCGTTGTCTCTCGAACATCGTCCGCGATCAGTAGTGAGCGTATACCAGTGACCGCTCTCTGGATTAGCGAATAGCCGAGCATCTGACTCTTGTTAGTGTATAAGCGAGCATCTGACTCTTGTTAGTGTATAAGCGAGCATCTGACTTTAGTTAGTGAATAAGGGAACATACTCCTCGAAGCCCGTATACGAGACCACGTCCGTTCGTTTCCAGCCCCACGTACGCCGAGTCGAGCCGGACCGTCGAGTCGCAGCGAGAAACCGAGGTAGGAACAGCCGCATTCTTAGGCGCGACAGGGACGCGATCGAGGGTGAACCGCGACACCTGCACACGACAGCCCCGTCTCTCTGACGGGATCAGTGCGATCAATGCTCATCCACTCGCTTAGGACCGAGTTGGATCGTACAAAGATCCTCGACGAGAGACGCATTGCGAGAAGAATTATTACAGCATGTGTAATAACGGTGGTGCAGGGGGCTTCGAGACGACACCTGGAGAATGTTTTCGAGCCTCAGGAAGGGAAGTCGTCAACGACCCTTCCACGATATTAGTTGAGAATAAAAGTAACAATACATTCGGTATTGGAAACTTTGTGGCTCGGAACGTCTCTGGGTAGAGTGCTCGAGGTGTCTTGTAGGGCCTCGGGAAACGCGATAAAATTTTAAGAATAC
Source organism: Calliopsis andreniformis (assembly GCF_051401765.1). NCBI lineage: Eukaryota > Metazoa > Arthropoda > Insecta > Hymenoptera > Andrenidae > Calliopsis > Calliopsis andreniformis. Next base: position 30,725,590 of record NW_027480423.1, read on the forward strand.
TGTGCGTGTGAAACCTGTCTTTCGATCTCGCGGGGGGGAAGATTAGAAACTTTGACTCGAGACGAAAAGATAGAGGAAATAAAATCACGGGATGCTGAAAGGATGGCGCCCACATTACGCTGCCCGAAAGGGTTAGAAAAATAGGGCGCTGTGCGGCAGGCAAACCGGCGATAACGCGAATTTTGTTCGAACAAAGTAGAGGTAAAGTCAAGCGACACGAGAATGTGTCGAGTAAGAGGAGGCTCTTCCAGCTATGCGATTAACAAAATCTTTCTGGGTGGGGCCTAGCCTCAGTGATGAGAGTTGGGATCACTTGGATCTACGGACTGCAGAGGGGCCGGGCGATAGAAGCACGAGGTAGATTGCTCGAGGGGGAGGAGGCCGAGGGTGGCTGTTTCACGTTGCTACCGAGAGGCATGCGAGTAGAAGCGTTGCCCGCCTCCTCACCCTGAGGGCCGTTGATCGGGGCGCGAGTAGAGAGTTAGAGTCAGCCGTCGGAGGAACGAGCCGAGAACCGGGGGCTCAGCCGACGAGCAGGGAGGGTTGCGAGGGCGGGGGGCGGCGGGCCTCTCGCGCCTCAGGGTAGATTCGTGCACACAACTCTTGCCGGGGAACGCGATGTCGAGACAAGGTCGAGAGGCGGGAGAGCACGTACAGAGAGGTTGCTGCATGACGGGGTAGATTGCGAGAGAAAGGATGCACGCGACGAGAGAGAGTTCTAGTTCGAGTCGAAGGGGAAGGGTGACGGGAGCTGCACCATGTTGTCGGAGAGATACCGACGAGTAGGTCTTCTCTCTGACCCCTCGTACACGCGTGGTTTATAGAACAGAGCACGATCGTGATTGCACATGCAGGCGCGGGCGCGAGTTCACGGGGAGGGGAGGGGCGGGAGGCAGCGGACTGTCTCGGCGCGCCGGAAAACTAACAGTCGCGGGTCGTCGCGAGACCGAGTAAATTCTTAGAGGGGACGCGTGGCGCGAAGGTAGCGAGGGAATTAATATCCGCGAGGGGCCGCGAAAGGGAGAGTAGGAGAGAGAGAGAGATAAAGAAACGAGAGGTGGCGCGGAGTAGGAGAAAAACACTAAACCGGCGAAATTAGTAAACGCGAGCTGACCGCGAGGCAGGAAGGGAAAGAGAGAGAGAGGTGAGGCGACGGCGAGAGACGCGAGTTAGGGAAATATACAGAACGAAAATAATATCGGTAACGAGCGATAATAATATTAGATGCATTCGAAAGGATCGGACGACGCGAACGAATCCAACAGGCGCGAGTCAACCGCGACGAAGCGATGTAATTCGAGAATTCGAAAGTTCCAAAACACTCGAGCGGGTCGGGCGGTCGGGGGAGCGAGGCGACATAAACAAATAAATGCACGACGGGCGGGTGTTTACAGTTTCACGACTAGCTGCACGAACCGGCAATAAACAAGTAAAAGACGAGCAACGGGAAACACGCTCGACGGTAGAGGTAGAAAAAAAAGAAATATCCATTAAACCGGAACAATAGAGTAGCGCAGGTAGACGGGTAGTGAGCGCTGGTAACGAGGCGAGCGCGCCGACACGGAGTCGGAAATAAAATCTTGCATGAACTCGCACGCCGGCACGCACTCGCGTGCTAGCGCGGGAGAGGCCGCGGAGGCGCGTCACATTTTTAAAAGAACTCTAATCCGTGTCGGCGCGCTGACTCTGCGTGCACCGCGGTCACCTTCAGTGCCGCGGCGGGAGCGCACCACCAGCAGCAACAATAGTAACAGCCACGATTCGAGGTAGAGAGGCGCACGGGCGCACGATCGGGGACAGGGAACCACCGCCGTGGTGGACGTAGAGACGAGACGCGGGGACGGGTTGCGCGACTAGTCGAGAGGAGGCGCGGTAGGCTCGTGGCGCGGGACAGCGACGGAGGCGCCGCCGCCAGGAGAACGAGCGATACCTTGTACGGACAGCGCGGAGTAGATTCGGACGCGAGCGGTAAAACCCTGTTCGCGGACTCGCCTTGCTCGCCCGCTCAGTCGGGCCCGTTCGGGGAAGTTCGGAAACTCGGTAGAAACAGAACGCGCGGCGGCGAAGGTGATCGACCGGCTGAGGTAGGGAAAGAGAGGGGCCGGGAGTAGACGAACGGCTCGGAGGAGGTAGAAAAGTAAAGCCAAGTTAAGCGGCCGGGCCCACGGCGCCGTCCTAGGATGGGTGACCGTGCGCGCCGGCGGCGAAAATATTAGAACGTGGCTGGGCCGGTCGGCCGCCTTCGCGCGCAGGCGATTTCCCACCCCCATCCAGCACGCGGTGTCGCGCTAGGGTCAAACGGGGGATCGCGGGGGCGGTGAGAGGAGCGAGCATCACCGCCCGAGACAGCGCGGGGAAATCTTTAGACACAATTAATAGCTGAAATTGCGTTAAAGCGGATGAGAGAGTCTCGAAAATCACTTACACCTCACCGCTGGGGGTAAAGTGGGTAAGAGAATCTCGGAGGATAGTTCGAACCGCGCGAAGCGGCAAACTTTTGCTAGCCAGATGCGAATTAGGGACAATAACGGGGAAAACACGTGTAACGGGAAAGTTGAAAAATACAAAACACTGAAGGGTACTCGAGGGAAAGCGTAGACAAAGAACCGTGACCGTAAAATCGTCGTGATGACTCGCAGATGGCCGCAGGGCCGAACACGTGCGTGCAACTCGAAATTTCCAATCTCTATTTTTCCTTACACTTCTTTCGCCTCGAAGACAAAGGGCGACCGTTGGCCGTGTACTTGACTCTCGTGACAGGCGTGTGACTTCGGGCAGAGCGTTGCTAAACAGGCACTCGGGCGACGCAACGTCCCCGAGGAAAATTCCATCTCTTCGGAAATATCGCCTGGCAACGCGGGCCCCTTTTCCTCGTGCGTAAAGATGGCGGCTCCAGCGGCGGGGGTGGCAACGAGGCTCGTGCGCACCCTCGGCGGAGTTCGTCGGGGAGGGGGCACGAGGGACAGCCTCTGCCAGCGGACACGGCGGAGGCCTCGCTCAGTGCATCATAGTCTCGCGACCTTCACGCACTTCTTGCGATTCTCCAGCAATACACGCGTTGTCTCTCGAACATCGTCCGCGATCAGTAGTGAGCGTATACCAGTGACCGTTCCCTGGATTAGCGAATAGCCGAGCATCTGACTCTTGTTAGCGTATAAGCGAGCATCTGACTCTTGTTAGTGTATAAGCGAGCATCTGACTCTAGTTAGTGAATAAGTGAACATACTCCTCGAAGCCCGTATACGAGACCACGTCCGTTCGTTTCCAGCCCCACGTACGCCGAGTCGAGCCGGACCGTCGAGTCGCAGCGAGAAACCGAGGTAGGAACAGCCGCATTCTTAGGCGCGACAGGGACGCGATCGAGGGTGAACCGCGACACCCGCACACGACAGCCCCGTCTCTCTGACGGGATCAGTGCGATCAATGCTCATCCACTCGCTTAGGACCGAGTTGGATCGTACAGAGATCCTCGACGAGAGACGCATTGCGAGAAGAATTATTACAGCATGTGTAATAACGGTGGTGCAGGGGGCTTCGAGACGACACCTGGAGAATGTTTTCGAGCCTCAGGAAGGGAAGTCGTCAACGACCCTTCCACGATATTAGTTGAGAATAAAAGTAACAATACATTCGGTATTGGAAACTTTGTGGCTCGGAACATCTCTGGGTAGAGTGCTCGAGGTGTCTTGTAGGGCCTCGGGAAACGCGATAAAATTTTAAGAATACTGTGCGTGTGAAACCTGTCTTTCGATTTCGCGGGGGGGAAGATTAGAAACTTTGACTCGAGACGAAAAGATAGAGGAAATAAAATCACGGGATGCGGAAAGGATGGCGCCCACATTACGCTGCCCGGAAGGGTTAGAAAAATAGGGCGCTGTGCGGCAGGCAAACCGGCGATAACGCGAATTTTGTTCGAACAAGGTAGAGGTAGAATCAAGCGACACGAGAATGTGTCGAGTAAGAGGAGGCTCTTCCAGCTATGCGATTAACAAAATCTTTCTGGGTGGGGCCTAGCCTCAGTGATGAGAGTTGGGATCACTTGGATCTACGGACTGCAGAGGGGCCGGGCGATAGAAGCACGAGGTAGATTGCTCGAGGGGGAGGAGGCCGAGGGTGGCTGTTTCACGTTGCTACCGAGAGGCATGCGAGTAGAAGCGTTGCCCGCCTCCTCACCCTGAGGGCCGTTGATCGGGGCGCGAGTAGAGAGTTAGAGTCAGCCGTCGGAGGAACGAGCCGAGAACCGGGGGCTCAGCCGACGAGCAGGGAGGGTTGCGAGGGCGGGGGGCGGCGGGCCTCTCGCGCCTCAGGGTAGATTCGTGCACACAACTCTTGCCAGGGAACGCGATGTCGAGACAAGGTCGAGAGGCGGGGGAGCACGTACAGAGAGGTTGCTGCATGACGGGGTAGATTGCGAGAGAAAGGATGCACGCGACGAGAGAGAGTTCTAGTTCGAGTCGAAGGGGAAGGGTGACGGGAGCTGCACCATGTTGTCGGAGAGATACCGACGAGTAGGTCTTCTCTCTGACCCCTCGTACACGCGTGGTTTATAGAACAGAGCACGATCGTGATTGCACATGCAGGCGCGGGCGCGGGTTCGCGGGGAGGGGAGGGGCGGGAGGCAGCGGACTGTCTCGGCGCGCCGGAAAACTAACAGTCGCGGGTCGTCGCGAGATCGAGTAAATTCTTAGAGGGGACGCGCGGCGCGAAGGTAGCGAGGGAATTAATATCCGCGAGGGGCCGCGAAAGGGAGAGTAGGAGAGAGAGAGAGATAAAGAAACGAGAGGTGGTGCGGAGTAGGGGAAAATTCTAAACCGGCGGAAATTAGTTAACGCGAGCTGACCGCGAGGCAGGAAGGGAGAGAGAGAGAGAGATGAGGCGACGGCGAGAGACGCGAGTTAGGGAAATATATAGAACGATAAATAATATCGGTATCGAGCGATAATAATATTAGATGCATTCGAAAAGATCGGAGGACGCGAACGAAATCAACAGGCGCGAGTCAACCGCGACGAAGCGATGTAATTCGAGAATTCGAAAGTTCCAAAACACTCGAGCGGGTCGGGCGGTCGGGGGAGCGAGGCGACATAAACAAATAAATGCACGACGGGCGGGTGTTTACAGTTTCACGACTAGCTGCACGAACCGGCAATAAACAAGTAAAAGACGAGCAACGGGAAACACGCTCGACGGTAGAGGTAGAAAAAAAAGAAATATCCACTAAACCGGAACAATAGAGTAGCGCAGGTAGACGGGTAGTGAGCGCTGGTAACGAGGCGAGCGCGCCGACACGGAGTTCGAAATAATATCTTGCAGGAACTCGCACGCCGGCACGCACTCGCGTGCTAGCGCGGGAGAGGCCGCGGAGGCGCGTCACATTTTTAAAAGAACTCTGATCCGTGTCGGCGCGCTGACTCTGCGTGCACCGCGGTCACCTTCAGTGCCGCGGCGGGAGCGCACCACCAGCAGCAACAATAGTAACAGCCACGACTCGAGGTAGAGAGGCGCACGGGCGCACGATCGGGGACAGGGAACCACCGCCGTGGTGGACGCAGAGACGAGACGCGGTGACGGGTTGCGCGACTAGTAGAGAGGAGGCGCGGTAGGCTCGTGGCGCGGGACAGCGACGGAGGCGCCGCCGCCAGGAGAACGAGCGATACCTTGTACGGACAGCGCGGAGTAGATTCGGACGCGAGCGGTAAAACTCTGTTCGCGGACTCGCCTTGCTCGCCCGCTCAGTCGGGCCCGTTCGGGGAAGTTCGGAAACTCGGTACAAACAGAACGCGCGACGGCGAAGGTGATCGACCGGCGGAGGTAGGGAAAGAGAGGGGCCGGGAGTAGACGAACGGCTCGGAGGAGGTAGAAAAGTAAAGCCAAGTTAAGCGGCCGGGCCCACGGCGCCGTCCTAGGATGGGTGACCGTGCGCGCCGGCGGCCAAAATATTAGAACGTGACAAGGTCGGTCGGCCGCCTTCGCGCGTAGGCGATTTCCCACCCCCATCCAGCACGCGGTGTCGCGCTAGGGTCAAACGGGGGATCGCGGGGGCGGTGAGAGGAGCGAGCATCACCGTCCGAGGTAGCGCGGGGAAATTTTTAGACACAATTAATAGCTGAAATTGCGCTAAAGCGGATGAGAGAATCTCGAAAAATCACTTACACCTCACCGCTGGGGGTAAAGTGGGTAAGAGAATCTCGGAAGATAGTTCGAACCGCGCGAAGCGGTAAACTTTTGCCAGCCAGATGCGAATTAGGGGCAATAACGGGGAAAACACGTGTAACGGGAAAGTTGAAAAATACAAAACACTGAAGGGTACTCGAGGGAAAGCGTAGACAAAGAACCGTGGCCGTAAAATCGTCGTGATGACTCGCAGATGGCCGCAGAGTCGAACACGTGCGTGCAACTCGAAATTTCCAATCTCTATTTTTTTCTTACACTTCTTTCGCCTCGAAGACAAAGGGCGACCGTTGGCCGTGTACTTGACTCTCGTGACAGGCGTGTGACTTCGGGCAGAGCGTTGCTAAACAGGCACTCGGGCGACGCAACGTCCCCGAGGAAAATTCCATCTCTTCGGAAATATCGCCTGGCAACGCGGGCCCTTTTTCTCTTGCGTAAAAATGGCGGCTCCAGCGGCGGGGGTGGCAACGAGGCTCGTGCGCACCCACGGCGGAGTTCGTCGGGGAGGGGGCACGAGGGACAGCCTCTGCCAGCGGACACGGCGGAGGCCTCGCTCAGTGCATCATAGTCTCGCGACCTTCACGCACTTCTTCCGATTCTCCAGCATCACACGCGTTGTCTCTCGAACATCGTCCGCGATCAGTAGTGAGCGTATACCAGCGACCGTTCCCTGGATTAGCGAATAGCCGAGCATCTGAGTCTTGTTAGCGTATAAGCGAGCATCTGACTCTTGTTAGTGTATAAGCGAGCATCTGACTCTAGTTAGTGAATAAGGGAACATACTCCTCGAAGCCGTATACGAGACCACGTCCGTTCGTTTCCAGCCCCACGTACGCCGAGTCGAGCCGGACCGTCGAGTCGCAGCGAGAAACCGAGGTAGGAACAGCCGCATTCTTAGGCGCGACAGGGCCGCGATCGAGGGTGAACCGCGACACCCGCACACGACAGCCCCGTCTCTCTGACGGGATCAGTGCGATCAATGCTCATCCACTCGCTTGGGACCGAGTTGGATCGTACAGAGATCCTCGACGAGAGACGCATTCCGAGAAGAATTATTACAGCATGTGTAATAACGGTGGTGCAGGGAGCTTCGAGACGACACCTGGAGAATGTTGTCGAGCCTCAGGAAGGGAAGTCGTCAACGACCCTTCCACGATACTAGTCGAGAATAAAAGTAACAATACATTCGGTATTGGAAACTTTGTGGCTCGGAACGTCTTTGGGTAGAGTGCTCGAAGTATCCTGTAGGGCCTCGGAAGACGCGATACAATTTAAAATACTGTGCGTGTGAAACTTGTCTCTTGACCTCGCGGGGGGGAAGATTAGAAACTTTGACTCGAGACGAAAAGATAGAGGGAATAAAATCACGGGATGCTGAAAGGATGGCGCCCACATTACGCTGCCCGAAAGGGTTAGAAAAATAGGGCGCTGTGCGGCAGGCAAACCGGCGATAACGCGAATGTTGTTCGAACAAGGTAGAGGTAGAATCAAGCGACACGAAAATGTGTCGAGTAAGACGGAGCTCCTCCAGCTCCATCATTTTACATTATTTTTAATTTTCTCTTGGGCCGGGCGATAGAAACACGAGGTAGATTGCTCGAGGGGGAGGAGGCCGAGGGTGGCTGTTTCACGTTGCTACCGAGAGGCATGCGAGTAGAAGCGTTGCCCACCTCCTCACCCTGAGGGCCGTTGATCGGGGCGCGAGTAGAGAGTTAGAGTCAGCCGTCGGAGGAACGAGCCGAGAACCGGGGGCTCAGCCGACGAGCAGGGAGGGTTGCGAGGGCGGGGGGCGGCGGGCCTCTCGCGCCTCAGGGTAGATTCGTGCACACAACTCTTGCCGGGGAACGCGATGTCGAGACAAGGTCGAGAGGCGGGAGAGCACGTGCAGAGAGGTTGCTGCATGACGGGGTAGATTGCGAGAGAAAGGATGCACGCGACGAGAGAGAGTTCTAGTTCGAGTCGAAGGGGAAGGGTGACGGGAGCTGCACCATGTTGTCGGAGAGATACCGACGAGTAGGTCTTCTCTCTGACCCCTCGTACACGCGTGGTTTATAGAACAGAGCACGATCGTGATTGCACATGCAGGCGCGGGCGCGAGTTCGCGGGGAGGGGAGGGGCGGGAGGCAGCGGACTGTCTCGGCGCGCCGGAAAACTAACAGTCGCGGGTCGTCGCGAGACCGAGTAAATTCCTAGAACGGACGCGCGGCGCGAAGGTAGAGAGGGAACTAATATCCGCGAGGGGCCGCGAAGGGGAGAGTAGGAGAGAGAGAGAGATAAAGAAACGAGAGGTGGTGCGGAGTAGGGGAAAATTCTAAATCGGCGGAAATTAGTTAACGCGAGCTGACCGCGAGGCAGGAAGGGAGAGAGAGAGAGGGATGAGGCGACGGCGAGAGGCGCGAGTTAGGGAAATATACACAACGAAAATGATATCGGTAACGAGCGATAATAATATTAGAAGCATTCGAAAGGATCGGACGACGCGAACGAAATCAACAGGCGCGAGTCAACCGCGACGAAGCGATGTAATTCGAGAATTCGAAAGTTCCAAAACACTCGAGCGGGTCGGGCGGTTGGGGGAGCGAGGCGACATAAACAAATAAATGCACGACGGGCGGGTGTTTACAGTTTCACGACTAGCTGCACGAACCGGCAATAAACAAGTAAAAGACGAGCAACGGGAAACACGCTCGACGGTAGAGGTAGAAAAAGAAAGAAATATCCATTAAACCGGAACAATAGAGTAGCGCAGGTAGACGGGTAGTGAGCGCTGGTAACGAGGCGAGCGCGCCGACACGGAGTCGGAAATAAAATCTTGCATGAACTCGCACGCCGGCACGCACTCGCGTGCTAGCGCGGGAGAGGCCGCGGAGGCGCGTCACATTTTTGAAAAGAACTCTGATCCGTGTCGACGCGCTGACTCTGCGTGCACCGCGGTCACCTTCAGTGCCGCGGCGGGAGCGCACCACCAGCAGCAACAATAGTAACAGCCACGATTCGAGGTAGAGAGGCGCACGGGTGCACAATCGGGGACAGGGAACCACCGCCGTGGTGGACGTAGAGACGAGACGCGGTGACGGGTTGCGCGACCAGTCGAGAGGAGGCGCGGTAGGCTCGTGGCGCGGGACAGCGACGGAGGCGCCGCCGCCAGGAGAACGAGCGATACCTTATACGGACAGCGCGGAGTAGATTCGGACGCGAGCGGTAAAACTCTGTTCGCGGACTCGCCTTGCTCGCCCGCTCAGTCGGGCCCGTTCGGGGAAGTTCGGAAACTCGGTACAAACAGAACGCGCGGCGGCGAAGGTGATCGACCGGCGGAGGTAGGGAAAGAGAGGGGCCGGGAGTAGACGAACGGCTCGGAGGAGGTAGAAAAGTAAAGCCAAGTTAAGCGGCCGGGCCCACGGCGCCGTCCTAGGATGGGTGACCGTGCGCGCCGGCGGCGAAAATATTAGAGCGTGACTAGGCCGGTCGGCCGCCTTCGCGCGCAGGCGATTTCCCACCCCCATCCAGCACGCGATGTCGCGCTAGGGTCAAACGGGGGATCGCGGGGGCGGTGAGAGGAGCGAGCATCACCGTCCGAGGTAGCGCGGGGAAATTTTTAGACACAATTAATAGCTGAAATTGCGTTAAAGCGGATGAGAGAGTCTCGAAAATCACTTACACCTCACCGCTGGGGGTAAAGTGGGTAAGAGAATCTCGGAGGATAGTTCGAACCGCGCGAAGCGGCAAACTTTTGCTAGCCAGATGCGAATTAGGGACAATAACGGGGAAAACACGTGTAACGGGAAAGTTGAAAAATACAAAACACTGAAGGGTACTCGAGGGAAAGCGTAGACAAAGAACCGTGACCGTAAAATCGTCGTGATGACTCGCAGATGGCCGCAGGGCCGAACACGTGCGTGCAACTCGAAATTTCCAATCTCTATTTTTCCTTACACTTCTTTCGCCTCGAAGACAAAGGGCGACCGTTGGCCGTGTACTTGACTCTCGTGACAGGCGTGTGACTTCGGGCAGAGCGTTGCTAAACAGGCACTCGGGCGACGCAACGTCCCCGAGGAAAATTCCATCTCTTCGGAAATATCGCCTGGCAACGCGGGCCCCTTTTCCTCGTGCGTAAAGATGGCGGCTCCAGCGGCGGGGGTGGCAACGAGGCTCGTGCGCACCCTCGGCGGAGTTCGTCGGGGAGGGGGCACGAGGGACAGCCTCTGCCAGCGGACACGGCGGAGGCCTCGCTCAGTGCATCATAGTCTCGCGACCTTCACGCACTTCTTGCGATTCTCCAGCAATACACGCGTTGTCTCTCGAACATCGTCCGCGATCAGTAGTGAGCGTATACCAGTGACCGTTCCCTGGATTAGCGAATAGCCGAGCATCTGACTCTTGTTAGCGTATAAGCGAGCATCTGACTCTTGTTAGTGTATAAGCGAGCATCTGACTCTAGTTAGTGAATAAGTGAACATACTCCTCGAAGCCCGTATACGAGACCACGTCCGTTCGTTTCCAGCCCCACGTACGCCGAGTCGAGCCGGACCGTCGAGTCGCAGCGAGAAACCGAGGTAGGAACAGCCGCATTCTTAGGCGCGACAGGGACGCGATCGAGGGTGAACCGCGACACCCGCACACGACAGCCCCGTCTCTCTGACGGGATCAGTGCGATCAATGCTCATCCACTCGCTTAGGACCGAGTTGGATCGTACAGAGATCCTCGACGAGAGACGCATTGCGAGAAGAATTATTGCAGCATGTGTAATAACGGTGGTGCAGGGAGCTTCGGGACGACACCTGGAGAATGTTTTCGAGCCTCAGGAAGGGAAGTCGTCAACGACCCTTCCACGATATTAGTTGAGAATAAAAGTAACAATACATTCGGTATTGGAAACTTTGTGGCTCGGAACATCTCTGGGTAGAGTGCTCGAGGTGTCTTGTAGGGCCTCGGGAAACGCGATAAAATTTTAAGAATACTGTGCGTGTGAAACCTGTCTTTCGATTTCGCGGGGGGGAAGATTAGAAACTTTGACTCGAGACGAAAAGATAGAGGAAATAAAATCACGGGATGCTGAAAGGATGGCGCCCACATTACGCTGCCCGGAAGGGTTAGAAAAATAGGGCGCTGTGCGGCAGGCAAACCGGCGATAACGCGAATTTTGTTCGAACAAGGTAGAGGTAGAATCAAGCGACACGAGAATGTGTCGAGTAAGAGGAGGCTCTTCCAGCTATGCGATTAACAAAATCTTTCTGGGTGGGGCCTAGCCTCAGTGATGAGAGTTGGGATCACTTGGATCTACGGACTGCAGAGGGGCCGGGCGATAGAAGCACGAGGTAGATTGCTCGAGGGGGAGGAGGCCGAGGGTGGCTGTTTCACGTTGCTACCGAGAGGCATGCGAGTAGAAGCGTTGCCCGCCTCCTCACCCTGAGGGCCGTTGATCGGGGCGCGAGTAGAGAGTTAGAGTCAGCCGTCGGAGGAACGAGCCGAGAACCGGGGGCTCAGCCGACGAGCAGGGAGGGTTGCGAGGGCGGGGGGCGGCGGGCCTCTCGCGCCTCAGGGTAGATTCGTGCACACAACTCTTGCCGGGGAACGCGATGTCGAGACAAGGTCGAGAGGCGGGAGAGCACGTACAGAGAGGTTGCTGCATGACGGGGTAGATTGCGAGAGAAAGGATGCACGCGACGAGAGAGAGTTCTAGTTCGAGTCGAAGGGGAAGGGTGACGGGAGCTGCACCATGTTGTCGGAGAGATACCGACGAGTAGGTCTTCTCTCTGACCCCTCGTACACGCGTGGTTTATAGAACAGAGCACGATCGTGATTGCACATGCAGGCGCGGGCGCGAGTTCACGGGGAGGGGAGGGGCGGGAGGCAGCGGACTGTCTCGGCGCGCCGGAAAACTAACAGTCGCGGGTCGTCGCGAGACCGAGTAAATTCTTAGAGGGGACGCGCGGCGCGAAGGTAGCGAGGAATTAATATCCGCGAGGGGCCGCGAAGGGGAGAGTAGGAGAGAGAGAGAGATAAAGAAACGAGAGGTGGCGCGGAGTAGGAGAAAAACACTAAACCGGCGGAAATTAGTAAACGCGAGCTGACCGCGAGGCAGGAAGGGAGAGAGAGAGAGAGATGAGGCGACGGCGAGAGACGCGAGTTAGGGAAATATATAGAACGATAAATAATATCGGTATCGAGCGATAATAATATTAGATGCATTCGAAAAGATCGGAGGACGCGAACGAAATCAACAGGCGCGAGTCAACCGCGACGAAGCGATGTAATTCGAGAATTCGAAAGTTCCGAAACACTCGAGCGGGTCGGGCGGTCGGGGGAGCGAGGCGACATAAACAAATAAATGCACGACGGGCGGGTGTTTACAGTTTCACGACTAGCTGCACGAACCGGCAATAAACAAGTAAAAGACGAGCAACGGGAAACACGCTCGACGGTAGAGGTAGAAAAAGAAAGAAATATCCATTAAACCGGAACAATAGAGTAGCGCAGGTAGACGGGTAGTGAGCGCTGGTAACGAGGCGAGCGCGCCGACACGGAGTCGGAAATAAAATCTTGCATGAACTCGCACGCCGGCACGCACTCGCGTGCTAGCGCGGGAGAGGCCGCGGAGGCGCGTCACATTTTTGAAAAGAACTCTGATCCGTGTCGACGCGCTGACTCTGCGTGCACCGCGGTCACCTTCAGTGCCGCGGCGGGAGCGCACCACCAGCAGCAACAATAGTAACAGCCACGATTCGAGGTAGAGAGGCGCACGGGTGCACAATCGGGGACAGGGAACCACCGCCGTGGTGGACGTAGAGACGAGACGCGGTGACGGGTTGCGCGACCAGTCGAGAGGAGGCGCGGTAGGCTCGTGGCGCGGGACAGCGACGGAGGCGCCGCCGCCAGGAGAACGAGCGATACCTTATACGGACAGCGCGGAGTAGATTCGGACGCGAGCGGTAAAACTCTGTTCGCGGACTCGCCTTGCTCGCCCGCTCAGTCGGGCCCGTTCGGGGAAGTTCGGAAACTCGGTACAAACAGAACGCGCGGCGGCGAAGGTGATCGACCGGCGGAGGTAGGGAAAGAGAGGGGCCGGGAGTAGACGAACGGCTCGGAGGAGGTAGAAAAGTAAAGCCAAGTTAAGCGGCCGGGCCCACGGCGCCGTCCTAGGATGGGTGACCGTGCGCGCCGGCGGCGAAAATATTAGAGCGTGACTAGGCCGGTCGGCCGCCTTCGCGCGCAGGCGATTTCCCACCCCCATCCAGCACGCGATGTCGCGCTAGGGTCAAACGGGGGATCGCGGGGGCGGTGAGAGGAGCGAGCATCACCGTCCGAGGTAGCGCGGGGAAATTTTTAGACACAATTAATAGCTGAAATTGCGTTAAAGCGGATGAGAGAGTCTCGAAAATCACTTACACCTCACCGCTGGGGGTAAAGTGGGTAAGAGAATCTCGGAGGATAGTTCGAACCGCGCGAAGCGGCAAACTTTTGCTAGCCAGATGCGAATTAGGGACAATAACGGGGAAAACACGTGTAACGGGAAAGTTGAAAAATACAAAACACTGAAGGGTACTCGAGGGAAAGCGTAGACAAAGAACCGTGACCGTAAAATCGTCGTGATGACTCGCAGATGGCCGCAGGGCCGAACACGTGCGTGCAACTCGAAATTTCCAATCTCTATTTTTCCTTACACTTCTTTCGCCTCGAAGACAAAGGGCGACCGTTGGCCGTGTACTTGACTCTCGTGACAGGCGTGTGACTTCGGGCAGAGCGTTGCTAAACAGGCACTCGGGCGACGCAACGTCCCCGAGGAAAATTCCATCTCTTCGGAAATATCGCCTGGCAACGCGGGCCCCTTTTCCTCGTGCGTAAAGATGGCGGCTCCAGCGGCGGGGGTGGCAACGAGGCTCGTGCGCACCCTCGGCGGAGTTCGTCGGGGAGGGGGCACGAGGGACAGCCTCTGCCAGCGGACACGGCGGAGGCCTCGCTCAGTGCATCATAGTCTCGCGACCTTCACGCACTTCTTGCGATTCTCCAGCAATACACGCGTTGTCTCTCGAACATCGTCCGCGATCAGTAGTGAGCGTATACCAGTGACCGTTCCCTGGATTAGCGAATAGCCGAGCATCTGACTCTTGTTAGCGTATAAGCGAGCATCTGACTCTTGTTAGTGTATAAGCGAGCATCTGACTCTAGTTAGTGAATAAGTGAACATACTCCTCGAAGCCCGTATACGAGACCACGTCCGTTCGTTTCCAGCCCCACGTACGCCGAGTCGAGCCGGACCGTCGAGTCGCAGCGAGAAACCGAGGTAGGAACAGCCGCATTCTTAGGCGCGACAGGGACGCGATCGAGGGTGAACCGCGACACCCGCACACGACAGCCCCGTCTCTCTGACGGGATCAGTGCGATCATACAGAGATCCTCGACGAGAGACGCATTGCGAGAAGAATTATTACAGCATGTGTAATAACGGTGGTGCAGGGGGCTTCGAGACGACACCTGGAGAATGTTTTCGAGCCTCAGGAAGGGAAGTCGTCAACGACCCTTCCACGATATTAGTTGAGAATAAAAGTAACAATACATTCGGTATTGGAAACTTTGTGGCTCGGAACGTCTCTGGGTAGAGTGCTCGAGGAGTCTTGTAGGGCCTCGGGAAACGCGATAAAATTTTAGGAATACTGTGCGTGTGAAACCTGTCTTTCGATCTCGCGGGGGGGAAGATTAGAAACTTTGACTCGAGACGAAAAGATAGAGGAAATAAAATCACGGGATGCTGAAAGGATGGCGCCCACATTACGCTGCCCGAAAGGGTTAGAAAAATAGGGCGCTGTGCGGCAGGCAAACCGGCGATAACGCGAACCTTGTTCGAACAAGGTAGAGGTAGAATCAAGCGACACGAAAATGTGTCGAGTAAGACGGAGCTCCTCCAGCTCCATCATCTTACATTATTTTAATTTTCTCTTGGGACGGGCGATAGAAGCACGAGGTAGATTGCTCGAGGGGGAGGAGGCCGAGGGTGGCTGTTTCACGTTGCTACCGAGAGGCATGCGAGTAGAAGCGTTGCCCACCTCCTCACCCTGAGGGCCGTTGATCGGGGCGCGAGTAGAGAGTTAGAGTCAGCCGTCGGAGGAACGAGCCGAGAACCGGGGGCTCAGCCGACGAGCAGGGAGGGTTGCGAGGGCGGGGGGCGGCGGGCCTCTCGCGCCTCAGGGTAGATTCGAGCACACAACTCTTGCCGGGGAACGCGATGTCGAGACAAGGTCGAGAGGCGGGAGAGCACGTACAGAGAGGTTGCTGCATGACGGGGTAGATTGCGAGAGAAAGGATGCACGCGACGAGAGAGAGTTCTAGTTCGAGTCGAAGGGGAAGGGTGACGGGAGCTGCACCATGTTGTCGGAGAGATACCGACGAGTAGGTCTTCTCTCTGACCCCTCGTACACGCGTGGTTTATAGAACAGAGCACGATCGTGATTGCACATGCAGGCGCGGGCGCGAGTTCGCGGGGAGGGGAGGGGCGGGAGGCAGCGGACTGTCTCGGCGCGCCGGAAAACTAACAGTCGCGGGTCGTCGCGAGACCGAGTAAATTCTTAGAGGGGACGCGCGGCGCGAAGGTAGCGAGGGAATTAATATCCGCGAGGGGCCGCGAAAGGGAGAGTGGGAGAGAGAGAGAGATAAAGAAACGAGAGGTGGTGCGGAGTAGGGGAAAATTCTAAACCGGCAGAAATTAGTTAACGCGAGCGGACCGCGAGGCAGGAAGGGAGAGACAGAGAGAGATGAGGCGACGGCGAGAGACGCGAGTTAGGGAAATATATAGAACGATAAATAATATCGGTATCGAGCGATAATAATATTAGATGCATTCGAAAAGATCGGAGGACGCGAACGAAATCAACAGGCGCGAGTCAACCGCGACGAAGCGATGTAATTCGAGAATTCGAAAGTTCCAAAACACTCGAGCGGGTCGGGCGGTCGGGGGAGCGAGGCGACATAAACAAATAAATGCACGACGGGCGGGTGTTTACAGTTTCACGACTAGCTGCACGAACCGGCAATAAACAAGTAAAAGACGAGCAACGGGAAACACGCTCGACGGTAGAGGTAGAAAAAGAAAGAAATATCCATTAAACCGGAACAATAGAGTAGCGCAGGTAGACGGGTAGTGAGCGCTGGTAACGAGGCGAGCGCGCCGACACGGAGTCGGAAATAAAATCTTGCATGAACTCGCACGCCGGCACGCACTCGCGTGCTAGCGCGGGAGAGGCCGCGGAGGCGCGTCACATTTTTGAAAAGAACTCTGATCCGTGTCGACGCGCTGACTCTGCGTGCACCGCGGTCACCTTCAGTGCCGCGGCGGGAGCGCACCACCAGCAGCAACAATAGTAACAGCCACGATTCGAGGTAGAGAGGCGCACGGGTGCACAATCGGGGACAGGGAACCACCGCCGTGGTGGACGTAGAGACGAGACGCGGTGACGGGTTGCGCGACCAGTCGAGAGGAGGCGCGGTAGGCTCGTGGCGCGGGACAGCGACGGAGGCGCCGCCGCCAGGAGAACGAGCGATACCTTATACGGACAGCGCGGAGTAGATTCGGACGCGAGCGGTAAAACTCTGTTCGCGGACTCGCCTTGCTCGCCCGCTCAGTCGGGCCCGTTCGGGGAAGTTCGGAAACTCGGTACAAACAGAACGCGCGGCGGCGAAGGTGATCGACCGGCGGAGGTAGGGAAAGAGAGGGGCCGGGAGTAGACGAACGGCTCGGAGGAGGTAGAAAAGTAAAGCCAAGTTAAGCGGCCGGGCCCACGGCGCCGTCCTAGGATGGGTGACCGTGCGCGCCGGCGGCGAAAATATTAGAACGTAACAAGGCCGGTCGGCCGCCTTCGCGCGCAGGCGATTTCCCACCCCCATCCAGCACGCGATGTCGCGCTAGGGTCAAACGGGGGATCGCGGGGGCGGTGAGAGGAGCGAGCATCACCGCCCGAGGTGGCGCGGGGAAATCTTTAGACACAATTAATAGCTGAAATTGCGTTAAAGCGGATGAGAGAATCTCGAAAAATCACTTACACCTCACCGCTGGGGGTAAAGTGGGTAAGAGAATCTCGGAGGATAGTTCGAACCGCGCGAAGCGGTAAACTTTTGCCAGCCAGATGCGAATTAGGGACAATAACGGGGAAAAACACGTGTAACGGGAAAGTTGAAAAATACAAAACACTGAAGGGTACTCGAGGGAAAGCGTAGACAAAGAACCGTGGCCGTAAAATCGTCGTGATGACTCGCAGATGGCCACAGGGCCGAACACGTGCGTGCAACTCGAAATTTCCAATCTCTATTTTTCCTTACACTTCTTTCGCCTCGAAGACAAAGGGCAACCGTTGGCCGTGTACTTGACTCTCGTGACAGGCGTGTGACTTCGGGCAGAGCGTTGCTAAACAGGCACTCGGGCGACGCATCGTCCCTGAGGAAAATTCCATCTCTTCGGAAATATCGCCTGGCAACGCGGGCCCTTTTTCTCTTGCGTAAAGATGGCGGCTCCAGCGGCGGGGGTGGCAACGAGGCTCGTGCGCACCCTCGGCGGAGTTCGTCGGGGAAGGGGCACGAGGGACAGCCTCTGCCAGCGGACACGGCGGAGGCCTCGCTCAGTGCATCATAGTCTCGCGACCTTCACGCACTTCTTGCGATTCTCCAGCAACACACGCGTTGTCTCTCGAACATCGTCCGCGATCAGTAGTGAGCGTATACCAGTGACCGCTCTCTGGATTAGCGAATAGCCGAGCATCTGACTCTTGTTAGTGTATAAGCGAGCATCTGACTCTTGTTAGTGTATAAGCGAGCATCTGACTTTAGTTAGTGAATAAGGGAACATACTCCTCGAAGCCCGTATACGAGACCACGTCCGTTCGTTTCCAGCCCCACGTACGCCGAGTCGAGCCGGACCGTCGAGTCGCAGCGAGAAACCGAGGTAGGAACAGCCGCATTCTTAGGCGCGACAGGGACGCGATCGAGGGTGAACCGCGACACCTGCACACGACAGCCCCGTCTCTCTGACGGGATCAGTGCGATCAATGCTCATCCACTCGCTTAGGACCGAGTTGGATCGTACAAAGATCCTCGACGAGAGACGCATTGCGAGAAGAATTATTACAGCATGTGTAATAACGGTGGTGCAGGGGGCTTCGAGACGACACCTGGAGAATGTTTTCGAGCCTCAGGAAGGGAAGTCGTCAACGACCCTTCCACGATATTAGTTGAGAATAAAAGTAACAATACATTCGGTATTGGAAACTTTGTGGCTCGGAACGTCTCTGGGTAGAGTGCTCGAGGTGTCTTGTAGGGCCTCGGGAAACGCGATAAAATTTTAAGAATACTGTGCGTGTGAAACCTGTCTTTCGATCTCGCGGGGGGGAAGATTAGAAACTTTGACTCGAGACGAAAAGATAGAGGAAATAAAATCACCGGATGCTGAAAGGATGGCGCCCACATTACGCTGCCCGAAAGGGTTAGAAAAATAGGGCGCTGTGCGGCAGGCAAACCGGCGATAACGCGAATTTTGTTCGAACAAAGTAGAGGTAAAGTCAAGCGACACGAGAATGTGTCGAGTAAGAGGAGGCTCTTCCAGCTATGCGATTAACAAAATCTTTCTGGGTGGGGCCTAGCCTCAGTGATGAGAGTTGGGATCACTTGGATCTACGGACTGCAGAGGGGCCGGGCGATAGAAGCACGAGGTAGATTGCTCGAGGGGGAGGAGGCCGAGGGTGGCTGTTTCACGTTGCTACCGAGAGGCATGCGAGTAGAAGCGTTGCCCGCCTCCTCACCCTGAGGGCCGTTGATCGGGGCGCGAGTAGAGAGTTAGAGTCAGCCGTCGGAGGAACGAGCCGAGAACCGGGGGCTCAGCCGACGAGCAGGGAGGGTTGCGAGGGCGGGGGGCGGCGGGCCTCTCGCGCCTCAGGGTAGATTCGTGCACACAACTCTTGCCGGGGAACGCGATGTCGAGACAAGGTCGAGAGGCGGGAGAGCACGTACAGAGAGGTTGCTGCATGACGGGGTAGATTGCGAGAGAAAGGATGCACGCGACGAGAGAGAGTTCTAGTTCGAGTCGAAGGGGAAGGGTGACGGGAGCTGCACCATGTTGTCGGAGAGATACCGACGAGTAGGTCTTCTCTCTGACCCCTCGTACACGCGTGGTTTATAGAACAGAGCACGATCGTGATTGCACATGCAGGCGCGGGCGCGAGTTCACGGGGAGGGGAGGGGCGGGAGGCAGCGGACTGTCTCGGCGCGCCGGAAAACTAACAGTCGCGGGTCGTCGCGAGACCGAGTAAATTCTTAGAGGGGACGCGTGGCGCGAAGGTAGCGAGGGAATTAATATCCGCGAGGGGCCGCGAAAGGGAGAGTAGGAGAGAGAGAGAGATAAAGAAACGAGAGGTGGCGCGGAGTAGGAGAAAAACACTAAACCGGCGAAATTAGTAAACGCGAGCTGACCGCGAGGCAGGAAGGGAAAGAGAGAGAGAGGTGAGGCGACGGCGAGAGACGCGAGTTAGGGAAATATACAGAACGAAAATAATATCGGTAACGAGCGATAATAATATTAGATGCATTCGAAAGGATCGGACGACGCGAACGAATCCAACAGGCGCGAGTCAACCGCGACGAAGCGATGTAATTCGAGAATTCGAAAGTTCCAAAACACTCGAGCGGGTCGGGCGGTCGGGGGAGCGAGGCGACATAAACAAATAAATGCACGACGGGCGGGTGTTTACAGTTTCACGACTAGCTGCACGAACCGGCAATAAACAAGTAAAAGACGAGCAACGGGAAACACGCTCGACGGTAGAGGTAGAAAAAGAAAGAAATATCCATTAAACCGGAACAATAGAGTAGCGCAGGTAGACGGGTAGTGAGCGCTGGTAACGAGGCGAGCGCGCCGACACGGAGTCGGAAATAAAATCTTGCATGAACTCGCACGCCGGCACGCACTCGCGTGCTAGCGCGGGAGAGGCCGCGGAGGCGCGTCACATTTTTAAAAGAACTCTAATCCGTGTCGGCGCGCTGACTCTGCGTGCACCGCGGTCACCTTCAGTGCCGCGGCGGGAGCGCACCACCAGCAGCAACAATAGTAACAGCCACGATTCGAGGTAGAGAGGCGCACGGGCGCACGATCGGGGACAGGGAACCACCGCCGTGGTGGACGTAGAGACGAGACGCGGGGACGGGTTGCGCGACTAGTCGAGAGGAGGCGCGGTAGGCTCGTGGCGCGGGACAGCGACGGAGGCGCCGCCGCCAGGAGAACGAGCGATACCTTGTACGGACAGCGCGGAGTAGATTCGGACGCGAGCGGTAAAACCCTGTTCGCGGACTCGCCTTGCTCGCCCGCTCAGTCGGGCCCGTTCGGGGAAGTTCGGAAACTCGGTAGAAACAGAACGCGCGGCGGCGAAGGTGATCGACCGGCTGAGGTAGGGAAAGAGAGGGGCCGGGAGTAGACGAACGGCTCGGAGGAGGTAGAAAAGTAAAGCCAAGTTAAGCGGCCGGGCCCACGGCGCCGTCCTAGGATGGGTGACCGTGCGCGCCGGCGGCGAAAATATTAGAACGTGGCTGGGCCGGTCGGCCGCCTTCGCGCGCAGGCGATTTCCCACCCCCATCCAGCACGCGGTGTCGCGCTAGGGTCAAACGGGGGATCGCGGGGGCGGTGAGAGGAGCGAGCATCACCGCCCGAGACAGCGCGGGGAAATCTTTAGACACAATTAATAGCTGAAATTGCGTTAAAGCGGATGAGAGAGTCTCGAAAATCACTTACACCTCACCGCTGGGGGTAAAGTGGGTAAGAGAATCTCGGAGGATAGTTCGAACCGCGCGAAGCGGCAAACTTTTGCTAGCCAGATGCGAATTAGGGACAATAACGGGGAAAACACGTGTAACGGGAAAGTTGAAAAATACAAAACACTGAAGGGTACTCGAGGGAAAGCGTAGACAAAGAACCGTGACCGTAAAATCGTCGTGATGACTCGCAGATGGCCGCAGGGCCGAACACGTGCGTGCAACTCGAAATTTCCAATCTCTATTTTTCCTTACACTTCTTTCGCCTCGAAGACAAAGGGCGACCGTTGGCCGTGTACTTGACTCTCGTGACAGGCGTGTGACTTCGGGCAGAGCGTTGCTAAACAGGCACTCGGGCGACGCAACGTCCCCGAGGAAAATTCCATCTCTTCGGAAATATCGCCTGGCAACGCGGGCCCCTTTTCCTCGTGCGTAAAGATGGCGGCTCCAGCGGCGGGGGTGGCAACGAGGCTCGTGCGCACCCTCGGCGGAGTTCGTCGGGGAGGGGGCACGAGGGACAGCCTCTGCCAGCGGACACGGCGGAGGCCTCGCTCAGTGCATCATAGTCTCGCGACCTTCACGCACTTCTTGCGATTCTCCAGCAATACACGCGTTGTCTCTCGAACATCGTCCGCGATCAGTAGTGAGCGTATACCAGTGACCGTTCCCTGGATTAGCGAATAGCCGAGCATCTGACTCTTGTTAGCGTATAAGCGAGCATCTGACTCTTGTTAGTGTATAAGCGAGCATCTGACTCTAGTTAGTGAATAAGTGAACATACTCCTCGAAGCCCGTATACGAGACCACGTCCGTTCGTTTCCAGCCCCACGTACGCCGAGTCGAGCCGGACCGTCGAGTCGCAGCGAGAAACCGAGGTAGGAACAGCCGCATTCTTAGGCGCGACAGGGACGCGATCGAGGGTGAACCGCGACACCCGCACACGACAGCCCCGTCTCTCTGACGGGATCAGTGCGATCAATGCTCATCCACTCGCTTAGGACCGAGTTGGATCGTACAGAGATCCTCGACGAGAGACGCATTGCGAGAAGAATTATTACAGCATGTGTAATAACGGTGGTGCAGGGGGCTTCGAGACGACACCTGGAGAATGTTTTCGAGCCTCAGGAAGGGAAGTCGTCAACGACCCTTCCACGATATTAGTTGAGAATAAAAGTAACAATACATTCGGTATTGGAAACTTTGTGGCTCGGAACATCTCTGGGTAGAGTGCTCGAGGTGTCTTGTAGGGCCTCGGGAAACGCGATAAAATTTTAAGAATACTGTGCGTGTGAAACCTGTCTTTCGATTTCGCGGGGGGGAAGATTAGAAACTTTGACTCGAGACGAAAAGATAGAGGAAATAAAATCACGGGATGCGGAAAGGATGGCGCCCACATTACGCTGCCCGGAAGGGTTAGAAAAATAGGGCGCTGTGCGGCAGGCAAACCGGCGATAACGCGAATTTTGTTCGAACAAGGTAGAGGTAGAATCAAGCGACACGAGAATGTGTCGAGTAAGAGGAGGCTCTTCCAGCTATGCGATTAACAAAATCTTTCTGGGTGGGGCCTAGCCTCAGTGATGAGAGTTGGGATCACTTGGATCTACGGACTGCAGAGGGGCCGGGCGATAGAAGCACGAGGTAGATTGCTCGAGGGGGAGGAGGCCGAGGGTGGCTGTTTCACGTTGCTACCGAGAGGCATGCGAGTAGAAGCGTTGCCCGCCTCCTCACCCTGAGGGCCGTTGATCGGGGCGCGAGTAGAGAGTTAGAGTCAGCCGTCGGAGGAACGAGCCGAGAACCGGGGGCTCAGCCGACGAGCAGGGAGGGTTGCGAGGGCGGGGGGCGGCGGGCCTCTCGCGCCTCAGGGTAGATTCGTGCACACAACTCTTGCCGGGGAACGCGATGTCGAGACAAGGTCGAGAGGCGGGAGAGCACGTACAGAGAGGTTGCTGCATGACGGGGTAGATTGCGAGAGAAAGGATGCACGCGACGAGAGAGAGTTCTAGTTCGAGTCGAAGGGGAAGGGTGACGGGAGCTGCACCATGTTGTCGGAGAGATACCGACGAGTAGGTCTTCTCTCTGACCCCTCGTACACGCGTGGTTTATAGAACAGAGCACGATCGTGATTGCACATGCAGGCGCGGGCGCGAGTTCACGGGGAGGGGAGGGGCGGGAGGCAGCGGACTGTCTCGGCGCGCCGGAAAACTAACAGTCGCGGGTCGTCGCGAGACCGAGTAAATTCTTAGAGGGGACGCGCGGCGCGAAGGTAGCGAGGGAATTAATATCCGCGAGGGGCCGCGAAGGGGAGAGTAGGAGAGAGAGAGAGATAAAGAAACGAGAGGTGGCGCGGAGTAGGAGAAAAACACTAAACCGGCGGAAATTAGTAAACGCGAGCTGACCGCGAGGCAGGAAGGGAGAGAGAGAGAGAGATGAGGCGACGGCGAGAGACGCGAGTTAGGGAAATATATAGAACGATAAATAATATCGGTATCGAGCGATAATAATATTAGATGCATTCGAAAAGATCGGAGGACGCGAACGAAATCAACAGGCGCGAGTCAACCGCGACGAAGCGATGTAATTCGAGAATTCGAAAGTTCCGAAACACTCGAGCGGGTCGGGCGGTCGGGGGAGCGAGGCGACATAAACAAATAAATGCACGACGGGCGGGTGTTTACAGTTTCACGACTAGCTGCACGAACCGGCAATAAACAAGTAAAAGACGAGCAACGGGAAACACGCTCGACGGTAGAGGTAGAAAAAGAAAGAAATATCCATTAAACCGGAACAATAGAGTAGCGCAGGTAGACGGGTAGTGAGCGCTGGTAACGAGGCGAGCGCGCCGACACGGAGTCGGAAATAAAATCTTGCATGAACTCGCACGCCGGCACGCACTCGCGTGCTAGCGCGGGAGAGGCCGCGGAGGCGCGTCACATTTTTAAAAGAACTCTGATCCGTGTCGACGCGCTGACTCTGCGTGCACCGCGGTCACCTTCAGTGCCGCGGCGGGAGCGCACCACCAGCAGCAACAATAGTAACAGCCACGATTCGAGGTAGAGAGGCGCACGGGCGCACGATCGGGGACAGGGAACCACCGCCGTGGTGGACGTAGAGACGAGACGCGGGGACGGGTTGCGCGACTAGTCGAGAGGAGGCGCGGTAGGCTCGTGGCGCGGGACAGCGACGGAGGCGCCGCCGCCAGGAGAACGAGCGATACCTTGTACGGACAGCGCGGAGTAGATTCGGACGCGAGCGGTAAAACCCTGTTCGCGGACTCGCCTTGCTCGCCCGCTCAGTCGGGCCCGTTCGGGGAAGTTCGGAAACTCGGTAGAAACAGAACGCGCGGCGGCGAAGGTGATCGACCGGCTGAGGTAGGGAAAGAGAGGGGCCGGGAGTAGACGAACGGCTCGGAGGAGGTAGAAAAGTAAAGCCAAGTTAAGCGGCCGGGCCCACGGCGCCGTCCTGGGATGGGTGACCGTGCGCGCCGGCGGCGAAAATATTAGAACGTAACAAGGCCGGTCGGCCGCCTTCGCGCGCAGGCGATTTCCCACCCCCATCCAGCACGCGATGTCGCGCTAGGGTCAAACGGGGGATCGCGGGGGCGGTGAGAGGAGCGAGCATCACCGCCCGAGGTGGCGCGGGGAAATCTTTAGACACAATTAATAGCTGAAATTGCGTTAAAGCGGATGAGAGAATCTCGAAAAATCACTTACACCTCACCGCTGGGGGTAAAGTGGGTAAGAGAATCTCGGAGGATAGTTCGAACCGCGCGAAGCGGTAAACTTTTGCCAGCCAGATGCGAATTAGGGACAATAACGGGGAAAAACACGTGTAACGGGAAAGTTGAAAAATACAAAACACTGAAGGGTACTCGAGGGAAAGCGTAGACAAAGAACCGTGGCCGTAATATCGTCGTGATGACTCGCAGATGGCCACAGGGCCGAACACGTGCGTGCAACTCGAAATTTCCAATCTCTATTTTTCCTTACACTTCTTTCGCCTCGAAGACAAAGGGCAACCGTTGGCCGTGTACTTGACTCTCGTGACAGGCGTGTGACTTCGGGCAGAGCGTTGCTAAACAGGCACTCGGGCGACGCATCGTCCCTGAGGAAAATTCCATCTCTTCGGAAATATCGCCTGGCAACGCGGGCCCTTTTTCTCTTGCGTAAAGATGGCGGCTCCAGCGGCGGGGGTGGCAACGAGGCTCGTGCGCACCCTCGGCGGAGTTCGTCGGGGAAGGGGCACGAGGGACAGCCTCTGCCAGCGGACACGGCGGAGGCCTCGCTCAGTGCATCATAGTCTCGCGACCTTCACGCACTTCTTGCGATTCTCCAGCAACACACGCGTTGTCTCTCGAACATCGTCCGCGATCAGTAGTGAGCGTATACCAGTGACCGCTCTCTGGATTAGCGAATAGCCGAGCATCTGACTCTTGTTAGTGTATAAGCGAGCATCTGACTCTTGTTAGTGTATAAGCGAGCATCTGACTTTAGTTAGTGAATAAGGGAACATACTCCTCGAAGCCGTATACGAGACCACGTCCGTTCGTTTCCAGCCCCACGTACGCCGAGTCGAGCCGGACCGTCGAGTCGCAGCGAGAAACCGAGGTAGGAACAGCCGCATTCTTAGGCGCGACAGGGACGCGATCGAGGGTGAACCGCGACACCCGCACACGATAGCCCCGTCTCTCTGACGGGATCAGTGCGATCAATGCTCATCCACTCGCTTAGGACCGAGTTGGATCGTACAGAGATCCTCGACGAGAGACGCATTGCGAGAAGAATTATTACAGCATGTGTAGTAACGGTGGTGCAGGGGGCTTCGGGACGACACCTGGAGAATGTTTTCGAGCCTCAGGAAGGGAAGTCGTCAACGACCCTTCCACGATATTAGTTGAGAATAAAAGTAACAATACATTCGGTATTGGAAACTTTGTGGCTCGGAACGTCTCTGGGTAGAGTGCTCGAGGTGTCTTGTAGGGCCTCGGGAAACGCGATAAAATTTTAAGAATACTGTGCGTGTGAAACCTGTCTTTCGATCTCGCGGGGGGGAAGATTAGAAACTTTGACTCGAGACGAAAAGATAGAGGAAATAAAATCACGGGATGCTGAAAGGATGGCGCCCACATTACGCTGCCCGAAAGGGTTAGAAAAATAGGGCGCTGTGCGGCAGGCAAACCGGCGATAACGCGAACCTTGTTCGAACAAAGTAGAGGTAAAGTCAAGCGACACGAAAATGTGTCGAGTAAGACGGAGCTCCTCCAGCTCCATCATTTTACATTATTTTTAATTTTCTCTTGGGCCGGGCGATAGAAGCACGAGGTAGATTGCTCGAGGGGGAGGAGGCCGAGGGTGGCTGTTTCACGTTGCTACCGAGAGGCATGCGAGTAGAAGCGTTGCCCACCTCCTCACCCTGAGGGCCGTTGATCGGGGCGCGAGTAGAGAGTTAGAGTCAGCCGTCGGAGGAACGAGCCGAGAACCGGGGGCTCAGCCGACGAGCAGGGAGGGTTGCGAGGGCGGGGGGGCGGCGGGCCTCTCGCGCCTCAGGGTAGATTCCTGCACACAACTCTCGCCGGGGAACACCATGTCGAGACAAGGTCGAGAGGCGGGAGAGCACGTACAGAGAGGTTGCTGCATGACGGGGTAGATTGCGAGAGAAAGGATGCACGCGACGAGAGAGAGTTCTAGTTCGAGTCGAAGGGGAAGGGTGACGGGAGCTGCACCATGTTGTCGGAGAGATACCGACGAGTAGGTCTTCTCTCTGACCCCTCGTACACGCGTGGTTTATAGAACAGAGCACGATCGTGATTGCACATGCAGGCGCGGGCGCGAGTTCACGGGGAGGGGAGGGGCGGGAGGCAGCGGACTGTCTCGGCGCGCCGGAAAACTAACAGTCGCGGGTCGTCGCGAGACCGAGTAAATTCTTAGAGGGGACGCGCGGCGCGAAGGTAGCGAGGGAATTAATATCCGCGAGGGGCCGCGAAGGGGAGAGTAGGAGAGAGAGAGAGATAAAGAAACGAGAGGTGGCGCGGAGTAGGAGAAAAACACTAAACCGGCGGAAATTAGTAAACGCGAGCTGACCGCGAGGCAGGAAGGGAGAGAGAGAGAGAGATGAGGCGACGGCGAGAGACGCGAGTTAGGGAAATATATAGAACGATAAATAATATCGGTATCGAGCGATAATAATATTAGATGCATTCGAAAAGATCGGAGGACGCGAACGAAATCAACAGGCGCGAGTCAACCGCGACGAAGCGATGTAATTCGAGAATTCGAAAGTTCCGAAACACTCGAGCGGGTCGGGCGGTCGGGGGAGCGAGGCGACATAAACAAATAAATGCACGACGGGCGGGTGTTTACAGTTTCACGACTAGCTGCACGAACCGGCAATAAACAAGTAAAAGACGAGCAACGGGAAACACGCTCGACGGTAGAGGTAGAAAAAGAAAGAAATATCCATTAAACCGGAACAATAGAGTAGCGCAGGTAGACGGGTAGTGAGCGCTGGTAACGAGGCGAGCGCGCCGACACGGAGTCGGAAATAAAATCTTGCATGAACTCGCACGCCGGCACGCACTCGCGTGCTAGCGCGGGAGAGGCCGCGGAGGCGCGTCACATTTTTGAAAAGAACTCTGATCCGTGTCGACGCGCTGACTCTGCGTGCACCGCGGTCACCTTCAGTGCCGCGGCGGGAGCGCACCACCAGCAGCAACAATAGTAACAGCCACGATTCGAGGTAGAGAGGCGCACGGGTGCACAATCGGGGACAGGGAACCACCGCCGTGGTGGACGTAGAGACGAGACGCGGTGACGGGTTGCGCGACCAGTCGAGAGGAGGCGCGGTAGGCTCGTGGCGCGGGACAGCGACGGAGGCGCCGCCGCCAGGAGAACGAGCGATACCTTATACGGACAGCGCGGAGTAGATTCGGACGCGAGCGGTAAAACTCTGTTCGCGGACTCGCCTTGCTCGCCCGCTCAGTCGGGCCCGTTCGGGGAAGTTCGGAAACTCGGTACAAACAGAACGCGCGGCGGCGAAGGTGATCGACCGGCGGAGGTAGGGAAAGAGAGGGGCCGGGAGTAGACGAACGGCTCGGAGGAGGTAGAAAAGTAAAGCCAAGTTAAGCGGCCGGGCCCACGGCGCCGTCCTAGGATGGGTGACCGTGCGCGCCGGCGGCGAAAATATTAGAGCGTGACTAGGCCGGTCGGCCGCCTTCGCGCGCAGGCGATTTCCCACCCCCATCCAGCACGCGATGTCGCGCTAGGGTCAAACGGGGGATCGCGGGGGCGGTGAGAGGAGCGAGCATCACCGTCCGAGGTAGCGCGGGGAAATTTTTAGACACAATTAATAGCTGAAATTGCGTTAAAGCGGATGAGAGAGTCTCGAAAATCACTTACACCTCACCGCTGGGGGTAAAGTGGGTAAGAGAATCTCGGAGGATAGTTCGAACCGCGCGAAGCGGCAAACTTTTGCTAGCCAGATGCGAATTAGGGACAATAACGGGGAAAACACGTGTAACGGGAAAGTTGAAAAATACAAAACACTGAAGGGTACTCGAGGGAAAGCGTAGACAAAGAACCGTGACCGTAAAATCGTCGTGATGACTCGCAGATGGCCGCAGGGCCGAACACGTGCGTGCAACTCGAAATTTCCAATCTCTATTTTTCCTTACACTTCTTTCGCCTCGAAGACAAAGGGCGACCGTTGGCCGTGTACTTGACTCTCGTGACAGGCGTGTGACTTCGGGCAGAGCGTTGCTAAACAGGCACTCGGGCGACGCAACGTCCCCGAGGAAAATTCCATCTCTTCGGAAATATCGCCTGGCAACGCGGGCCCCTTTTCCTCGTGCGTAAAGATGGCGGCTCCAGCGGCGGGGGTGGCAACGAGGCTCGTGCGCACCCTCGGCGGAGTTCGTCGGGGAGGGGGCACGAGGGACAGCCTCTGCCAGCGGACACGGCGGAGGCCTCGCTCAGTGCATCATAGTCTCGCGACCTTCACGCACTTCTTGCGATTCTCCAGCAATACACGCGTTGTCTCTCGAACATCGTCCGCGATCAGTAGTGAGCGTATACCAGTGACCGTTCCCTGGATTAGCGAATAGCCGAGCATCTGACTCTTGTTAGCGTATAAGCGAGCATCTGACTCTTGTTAGTGTATAAGCGAGCATCTGACTCTAGTTAGTGAATAAGTGAACATACTCCTCGAAGCCCGTATACGAGACCACGTCCGTTCGTTTCCAGCCCCACGTACGCCGAGTCGAGCCGGACCGTCGAGTCGCAGCGAGAAACCGAGGTAGGAACAGCCGCATTCTTAGGCGCGACAGGGACGCGATCGAGGGTGAACCGCGACACCCGCACACGACAGCCCCGTCTCTCTGACGGGATCAGTGCGATCAATGCTCATCCACTCGCTTAGGACCGAGTTGGATCGTACAGAGATCCTCGACGAGAGACGCATTGCGAGAAGAATTATTACAGCATGTGTAATAACGGTGGTGCAGGGGGCTTCGAGACGACACCTGGAGAATGTTTTCGAGCCTCAGGAAGGGAAGTCGTCAACGACCCTTCCACGATATTAGTTGAGAATAAAAGTAACAACACATTCGGTATTGGAAACTTTGTGGCTCGGAACATCTCTGGGTAGAGTGCTCGAGGTGTCTTGTAGGGCCTCGGGAAACGCGATAAAATTTTAAGAATACTGTGCGTGTGAAACCTGTCTTTCGATTTCGCGGGGGGAAGATTAGAAACTTTGACTCGAGACGAAAAGATAGAGGAAATAAAATCACGGGATGCGGAAAGGATGGCGCCCACATTACGCTGCCCGGAAGGGTTAGAAAAATAGGGCGCTGTGCGGCAGGCAAACCGGCGATAACGCGAATTTTGTTCGAACAAGGTAGAGGTAGAATCAAGCGACACGAGAATGTGTCGAGTAAGAGGAGGCTCTTCCAGCTATGCGATTAACAAAATCTTTCTGGGTGGGGCCTAGCCTCAGTGATGAGAGTTGGGATCACTTGGATCTACGGACTGCAGAGGGGCCGGGCGATAGAAGCACGAGGTAGATTGCTCGAGGGGGAGGAGGCCGAGGGTGGCTGTTTCACGTTGCTACCGAGAGGCATGCGAGTAGAAGCGTTGCCCGCCTCCTCACCCTGAGGGCCGTTGATCGGGGCGCGAGTAGAGAGTTAGAGTCAGCCGTCGGAGGAACGAGCCGAGAACCGGGGGCTCAGCCGACGAGCAGGGAGGGTTGCGAGGGCGGGGGGCGGCGGGCCTCTCGCGCCTCAGGGTAGATTCGTGCACACAACTCTTGCCGGGGAACGCGATGTCGAGACAAGGTCGAGAGGCGGGAGAGCACGTACAGAGAGGTTGCTGCATGACGGGGTAGATTGCGAGAGAAAGGATGCACGCGACGAGAGAGAGTTCTAGTTCGAGTCGAAGGGGAAGGGTGACGGGAGCTGCACCATGTTGTCGGAGAGATACCGACGAGTAGGTCTTCTCTCTGACCCCTCGTACACGCGTGGTTTATAGAACAGAGCACGATCGTGATTGCACATGCAGGCGCGGGCGCGAGTTCACGGGGAGGGGAGGGGCGGGAGGCAGCGGACTGTCTCGGCGCGCCGGAAAACTAACAGTCGCGGGTCGTCGCGAGACCGAGTAAATTCTTAGAGGGGACGCGCGGCGCGAAGGTAGCGAGGGAATTAATATCCGCGAGGGGCCGCGAAGGGGAGAGTAGGAGAGAGAGAGAGATAAAGAAACGAGAGGTGGCGCGGAGTAGGAGAAAAACACTAAACCGGCGGAAATTAGTAAACGCGAGCTGACCGCGAGGCAGGAAGGGAGAGAGAGAGAGAGATGAGGCGACGGCGAGAGACGCGAGTTAGGGAAATATATAGAACGATAAATAATATCGGTATCGAGCGATAATAATATTAGATGCATTCGAAAAGATCGGAGGACGCGAACGAAATCAACAGGCGCGAGTCAACCGCGACGAAGCGATGTAATTCGAGAATTCGAAAGTTCCGAAACACTCGAGCGGGTCGGGCGGTCGGGGGAGCGAGGCGACATAAACAAATAAATGCACGACGGGCGGGTGTTTACAGTTTCACGACTAGCTGCACGAACCGGCAATAAACAAGTAAAAGACGAGCAACGGGAAACACGCTCGACGGTAGAGGTAGAAAAAAAGAAATATCCATTAAACCGGAACAATAGAGTAGCGCAGGTAGACGGGTAGTGAGCGCTGGTAACGAGGCGAGCGCGCCGACACGGAGTCGGAAATAAAATCTTGCATGAACTCGCACGCCGGCACGCACTCGCGTGCTAGCGCGGGAGAGGCCGCGGAGGCGCGTCACATTTTTAAAAGAACTCTGATCCGTGTCGGCGCGCTGACTCTGCGTGCACCGCGGTCACCTTCAGTGCCGCGGCGGGAGCGCACCACCAGCAGCAACAATAGTAACAGCCACGATTCGAGGTAGAGAGGCGCACGGGCGCACGATCGGGGACAGGGAACCACCGCCGTGGTGGACGTAGAGACGAGACGCGGGGACGGGTTGCGCGACTAGTCGAGAGGAGGCGCGGTAGGCTCGTGGCGCGGGACAGCGACGGAGGCGCCGCCGCCAGGAGAACGAGCGATACCTTGTACGGACAGCGCGGAGTAGATTCGGACGCGAGCGGTAAAACCCTGTTCGCGGACTCGCCTTGCTCGCCCGCTCAGTCGGGCCCGTTCGGGGAAGTTCGGAAACTCGGTAGAAACAGAACGCGCGGCGGCGAAGGTGATCGACCGGCTGAGGTAGGGAAAGAGAGGGGCCGGGAGTAGACGAACGGCTCGGAGGAGGTAGAAAAGTAAAGCCAAGTTAAGCGGCCGGGCCCACGGCGCCGTCCTGGGATGGGTGACCGTGCGCGCCGGCGGCGAAAATATTAGAACGTAACAAGGCCGGTCGGCCGCCTTCGCGCGCAGGCGATTTCCCACCCCCATCCAGCGCGCGGTGTCGTGCTAGGGTCAAACGGGGGATCGCGGGGGCGGTGAGAGGAGCGGGCATCACCGTCCGAGGTAGCGTGGGGAAATTTTTAGACACAATTAATAGCTGAAATTGCGTTAAAGCGGATGAGAGAATCTAGAAAAATCACTTACACCTCACCGCTGGGGGTAAAGTGGGTAAGAGAACCTCGGAGGATAGTTCGAACCGCGCGAAGCGGTAAACTTTTGCCAGCCAGATGCGAATTAGGGACAATAACGGGGAAAAACACGTGTAACGGGAAAGTTGAAAAATACAAAACACTGAAGGGTACTCGAGGGAAAGCGTAGACAAAGAACCGTGGCCGTAAAATCGTCGTGATGACTCACAGATGGCCGCAGGGCCGAACACGTGCGTGCAACTCGAAATTTCCAATCTCTATTTTTCCTTACACTTCTTTCGCCTCGAAGACAAAGGGCGACCGTTGGCCGTGTACTTGACTCTCGGGACAGGCGTGTGACTTCGGGCAGAGCGTTGCTAAACAGGCACTCGGGCGACGCAACGTCCCCGAGGAAAATTCCATCTCTTCGGAAATATCGCCTGGCAACGCGGGCCCTTTTTCTCTTGCGTAAAAATGGCGGCTCCAGCGGCGGGGGTGGCAACGAGGCTCGTGCGCACCCTCGGCGGAGTTCGTCGGGGAGGGGGCACGAGGGACAGCCTCTGCCAAGCGGACACAACGGAAAGAACGATGACCTTGTCGCGATAAAAACGTACTCTCTGAAATAGGGTAATGGTGACGGTGGTAGTGATAGTGATCGATGAATGAAGATGCATGAAAAGGAAGAGGGAAGAATGAAGATGGTGAAAGGGGAAGAGAAGGGGAACATGCATGGGTAAAAGGGTAAAGTAAGATATATATAAGGTAATTAGGATAAGAGAAAAAAAAAAAAGAAGGATAGTGTAAACATGTATGAATAGAAACAGAAGGGGTAGGGAAGGGAAAAGGGGAAAAGAGGGAATTTAGGAAAATAGCTATGATTAAATTTCTTTCTAGAATGGAGAGAGATCAAAAGGAGTTAGCGGAGGACAAAAGCCAAAGGATATGGGAATAAGGCGGAAGACGAGACAGAGGCTTATCAAGGCATTCAAGTCCTTGGTGGAAATAGACATAGAAGCGGTAGCAGAGGAAATAAGAGGCAATAGGCAGCTAATGAAGCTTCTAGAAAGGGGAGAGAGGAGAGAAGAGACAAAGGAAAGCAGAGGAACACAGACGGAGGAAAGTAGGAAAGTAGGAAAGGGAGGTGGAACGGGAGGAGACACAGGAGGCGAAGGGGATAAAAAAGGAAAAAGGGAAATAGGGGATCACAAGGAATTCGGATCAAGATTCGAAGAAGTATGGAGAAAGGCAAAGCAAACAATGGAGGAGAGAAGAGGGAAAAAGGAGGCAGAAAGGAAGGTTACAAGGGATAACAAGGGAATGACAGAACGGGCAAAACAGGAGGATAGCAGCGGTTCATGGATCTCGCCAAGAGGAGATGAATACTGGAGGCGCATGTCGCAATGGGGAAACGCAGGCGGAGACAGGGGAGGCAGGATAAGGAAACAAGTGGAAAAGGAAGGGAAGGAAACGATAGGAGGAAGTAAAGGAAGGAAAGAAGGCGAGGGAAAGAGAATAGGAAGGAAAGAAGGAAGAAAAGACGAAGGAATCATAACAGGATGGGAAGAAAGAGTAGTGGGGATAACAAGAGAAGAGCAGGAAAGGAAGGTGCGAGAATGGCTGGGGAGATTCCATGGGAGTGTGGGAGATAGCGAAAGGAAGAGAGAGGAGGGTGAAAACGAAGGAAATAGAGGAATAAAAGGATATGAAAACATGGAGGAAACAAGAAGAACAACAAGAGGAAAGGAGGAAGGGGAGAGCACAGAGAAGAGAAAGAAGGAAACGAGTAAGGGCAGACAAGAAGAGGTCTTTGATAGCCTTAAAAGGTTATACCCGAACGTCACGTTCGAATGGGGAGGAGAAGGTAGGAAAGAGGACAAGAGAGAGGGAAGGCCGAAGGAGGAAAGAAAGGAAGAGGAAGGAAAGGAAAGCAAGGACGGGCCCAGGATCGAAGGTTTACAAGGACTAAAAGAAATAAGGGTAGTAGCAAGGAGGTGTGATAAAAAGGAAAGGGAGGTAGGAAACAAGAAAGAAGAAGAAAAAGATAAGGAAGAAGCAGGAATAGGAAAAGAAGAGGATGCCGGAGATCTGGAAAAAGAAAAAGGAAAAGAAAAGGGACAGCAGAAGGGGGATGAAGTAAGAAAGGGGGGAAAAAGAAGAAGATCCAAGGAAGAGAGAAGGAAACTGGAAGAAGAGTTATTCGGAGTAATAACAGAAGACGAAGAAGAGGGAAAGAGGAAAAGAGGAACAGAGGATAATATGAAGGAATCACCAATTCTGGGAAAGAGAAGGAGACAGCATAAGAAGGAAGGGAGGGGGAAGCTGGAGTAGCGGAAGGAGGGGAAGGAAGGAATAAAAAGATTTACACAAATAGGTGGGAACACAAACAAGAAGGGAGGATAGGCTAAGTCGAAATAGAAATAGTATATTGTATTATATTATGTTAAAAAAAAAAAATCTCTCTAAAACATAGGCATATAGATGCATAGGTATAAATGTAGGTATGTATATGGACATGTATACGGGTAGGCATATGTGTATAGTATGTATGTATAGAAAAAGAGAGAAAAAAAAAAAAGGAAAAAAAAAAATAAATAATAATAATAAGAAAACACTGAAGAATAAGACAAGGCAAGAAAGGGTGGGTAGAAAAGGATAAGGGATAAAGAGAGTTAGATAAAATAGGGTAACGAATGGGGGGACGATTGAAGGGAACCAGGAATAAAGGGACTTAGGAGGAGGGAGGCATGAAGTGGGAGGGGATGTATGGAATGACAGGATATAGGGACATAATGAGCATAAGCATAGTGTTAAAATGACAATAAGGATAGCATTAGAAAAAGAAAAAATATAAATATAAATAATACAATAACAATAATAAATAATAATAGAAATAACTACAAGGGCAATAATATTAATAATATTAATAATAATAATAAGGGAACAAAAGATGAAGTGACATTATATATAAAAATTTTTTTTCCTTTTCCTTTTAGATGGACATCGACACAGATGATTGCATAATGCAGGTGGAGGAGGGGAAGTACATGGAAGAAGAAATGGAAATAGGGGCGGAGGAGGAAGAGGAGCTCATGAAAGAGATTGAGATGGAGGAAAAGAAGCAAGAGGAGGAAGAAAAGGAAAGGCTCGAAAAGGAGCGAAAACAGAAGCGGGAGGAAATAAAAGAAGGCAGAAAGGAAGACAGGGGGAAGGAAGGGCCTAAGGTGAGGTCGATAGAGGTATGGGGAGGGAGAAAGGAGATAACACGGGAAGTCGGGGGGGAAGAAGAACCGATTCCCTCCACGTCTAAACAGGCAGCATTGAGAGAATTGATGCAAGGCAAACTTTTACTCCCTCCCA
Organism: Calliopsis andreniformis; assembly: GCF_051401765.1. Taxonomy (NCBI): domain Eukaryota; kingdom Metazoa; phylum Arthropoda; class Insecta; order Hymenoptera; family Andrenidae; genus Calliopsis; species Calliopsis andreniformis. The sequence continues at coordinate 30,760,999 of NW_027480423.1, forward strand.
GGGGCGGAGACGGTAAAGGGAAGAGGAAACTAGAAAAGGAAAAGGAGAAGAAGAAATTTGTGGGAAGAAACCTGATGATGGACGCCTTCTTCGGGGTGAATAGAGGCGACAGGAAGTGGGGATGGGAAATCAGGGGGGATGACGGCAAGCCCAGGGAAGAGATAATAGTAATTATAGATGAATCAGAGGAGGGCGAAGAAGGGGCGAGGAAAAGGAAAATAAAAGAAAAAGAAAAAGAGGAGAACAAAAACAAAAACAAGAAAGAAGAAGGGAAGGAAACAGACGGGAAAGAAGAAGGAGAAAGAAGAGAGACAGGAGACGGAAAGCAGGAAACACAAGGAAGAGAGGAGAGGGGAAAAACGGAGCGAGTTGAGGAAAGGGAGGAGAGTCACGAAAAAGAGGAGAAGAAGGATATAAGGGAACAGGAAGGGAAAGAGGAAGAAGAGAGACAGGAGGAACAGGAGCAAAATGCGAGAGGGAAGAGATTGAAATTTAAGATAGACGACGAAAGGATTGAGGACAAAGAAGGGGAAAAAGGAAAAGTTAGGAAGGATAGGGTAAGGGAAGACAGAGGAAAAAGCAGGGAGGTCAAGTTCTGCGTGGTGCCAAGGGAATATCCGGCGAAAAAGCTCTCTAGGGCGGACATGGACCAGGTCCTGTCCATTGTGGCCCTAGAGAGCTTGGAAAGGAACAGAAGGATCCACATAAAACGAACAGGCCTCATGAATGGAGGCCTGTTAATCGACGGAAAAGATGAGAAGGCAAAAAATTTTTATGAAGAACTGACAGGGGAAGGAAGGAAATTGGCGGGAATGGACCTAAGGGTGGAGGATCCGGAGGTACTAAATCGTAGAATAAAGGTCATAGCATCAGTCGGCCTGCAGTCGTTGAAGGGGGAATCAATCCCCAAGCTATTAAAATTTGATACCCCGGCTATAAGGGTGGCAGATTGGCGACTAGTAAAAGAAGGCGGACCACTAGGACGGGGAAGGGATTTTGTGTTCGAAGTGGGTCCACGAACATTCAGGACCCTTCAACAACGGGAAATGAGACTGCCCATAGGAGGGGGAGTGGCGAAAGTAGCCTTCATACCGGTGAAGGGAAAAAACGAGTAAGAGAAGAGAGAAGAAGGGGATAGGAAAAAAAAAAAAAAAAAAAAAAGAAGAAGCGTAATATAATATAGGAATAGATATAGAAATTAGATGTAAGTAACCTTGTAAACTTAGAAGTAAGAAGAACCTTGTAAATTTAAAAAAAAAAAAAAAGAAAGAGAGAGAGGGAAGGAGAGGAAAGAAGGGAGAGGAGGAGGAAAGAATAAATAAAGAAAGAGATGAAGAGAAATAGGAGGTTTTCTTTTCCTTATAAACCAAAAAAAAAAAAAAAGAAAGAAGAGGAGAGGGAAGGAGGAATAGGAATTCGGGAGGGGGGGGGAGGGGAATGAACGAGGACGGATGAGTGGGGCGGGGGGGAGAGGACGGAGAATGAGGGGAAGGTAAGATGTAAAGGAGGTAAGCAGGAATAATAATCATACCAAATCATACCAAATTAAGAACAAAACCACTAGGAAAGAAATAATGGATGTATACTTACAGATACCATCAACAATGTCCCTAAAGGTAATACAAATCAATCTACATCACAGCGAGGCGGCATCGGCAGCATTATCAAGGGTGATGGCGAGGGACAAGGTTGATGTGGCACTAATACAAGAGCCATGGACAGCGCATGGAGGAATCAGGGGACTTGGCCTAATTGGTAAAGTATGGGCTCTGAACAATAAACACTCAAGGGCTTGTATCCTCACTAGGAAAGGACTGGAGGTGGCAACGTTGAGACAATTCAACGCAAGAGACCTGGCGGTTGTGATGATCCGGGTGAAAGGGGAAGGAGGCCAGGAGGATAAAACGGTCTACGTGGCGTCGCTGTATGCACCGTGGAACTCGAAGGAGAAGAGACCAGGGGAAGCAATGCAAAGACTCATGGAATTCGTACAGGATAAGGGGGCGGAGATCCTGATAGGAGGAGACGCAAATGCGAAACATAAGAAATGGGGTAGCACGGTAACGGATGGAAAAGGAGAGGAGCTCATGGACTTCATCACGGCCAACGGATTGGTGATGTTAAACAACGGAGGAAGGCACACCTTCGAGACAATGCTAAGGAAAGAAGTCCTGGACGTGACAATGTGCTCACAGAGCATGGCCGGAAAAGTCAAAGGATGGAGGGTGAGCGAGGAGGTATCATTCTCCGACCATAAATATATCAGATTCGAGCTAGAAACAGGGAAACAACAAGAAGCGCAGAGAAAAAGAAACCCGAGATCTACAAACTGGAAGAGGTATGCGGAAAGGGTGGAGGAGAGAATCTCGGAGTTCCCCACCAGATACGGAAACGAGGATGAGATAAACGAAGCAGTGGACACGCTAACCAAGATTCTAAGGGAAGCCTGGGAGGAGACTACGCAAGAAGTCGAGTTAAGGGGCAAGGTCTCGATTCCATGGTGGAATCGGGCACTGGAGAAGGAGCAAAAGGAAATAAGGAAGAAAATCAAGATCGCCAAGAGGAAAGGAGGAGTGGCGAGGTGGAAGGAAGTGAAAGAATTGACAAGGGTGTTCAGAAGGAAAGTGATAGTGGCAAAGAGAGAATCCTGGAGGGAATTCTGTGCGAACGTCAAGGGAGTGTCGGAAGCAACGAGACTTAGTAAGCTGCTAAGCAGTGAGGTGAGGGAACAGCTAGGAGCCTTGAGAAGAGAGGACGGGACATACTCGGAGTCAGACGAGGAATGCTTGAAGATGCTAATGAAAGAGCACTTCCCGGGATTCAGTGAGACACCGCTGGAAGTGCAGGGAAATGGAGAAGGAACGAGCAGGCGAGAAGAAATTCGTAGGCCGGGCTGGGAAATAGCGAATAGGATAGTGAGACCAGACAGAATGGAATGGGCGATAAGCTCATTCCTGCCATACAAAACACCGGGGGTAGATGGAATCTACCCGAAGATGATAAGGGTGGCGATGCCATATATCAAGGATTTCTTGATGAAAGTAATGAGGGCAAGCTTGGCACTAGGAGTGATACCAAGATCATGGAAGGTAACTAGGGTGACGTTCATCCCGAAACCAGGGAAGACGGACTACGCAGTACCGAAAGCGTATCGGCCCATCAGTCTGACATCATTTCTCCTAAAGATGGTGGAAAGGCTGGTGGATAGATATATGAAGGAGGTGACGCTGGAAAGGCGGCCGCTGCATAACAACCAGCACGCCTTCAGGATTGGACACTCGGTGGAGGTGGCGCTCCATAACCTGGTAGGGGAAGTGGAGGTAGCCATGAAAAAGAAGCTACTGACGATAGCTGGGTTCCTAGACATCGAAGGGGCGTTTAATCAGACGTCCACGGAGTTGATAATAAGGGCCCTGAAAGAATTCGGGGAAAACGAATATGTCATCCGGTGGATAAACATTATGTTGACCACCAGGGAACTACAAACCTCGAAAGGGGAAACTATCGCGAAGGGATTCGTGAATAGAGGCTGCCCTCAAGGGGGAATCCTGTCACCACTACTATGGTGTTTGGCAGTGGATAATCTCCTACACAAACTTGAAAAAAGTGGTGTAGTGGTATTGGCTTACGCCGACGACGTTACTTTCCTGGCAACAGGAAAGAACGTGGAAGCGGTTACATATAGGGCAAGGAAGGCATTATGGATACTGGAAGAGTGGTGTGACCGAACGGGACTATCGGTGAACCCAACGAAAATGGAGATGGTCTTGTTCACAAGGAAGATCAATAGGCCGATCATCACAGATCTGAGGTACAAGGGACAGGCACTGGAGTTCACGAGGGAGGTGAAGTATCTAGGAGTCTGGCTGAACGAGAGACTGACGTGGAGAAAACACATATTCAAGCAGATAAGTAAAGCGAAAGCGAACTTAGCAATGTTGGGCAGAGTGGTGGGCCCCACGTGGGGTTTATCACCTCTGACAACAAAGTGGATGTATGAGGCGATAGTTCTCCCTAGGTTGATGTTTGGCAGCATTGCCTGGTGGGAGGCAGCCAACATGAGGACGGTAAAGGATAAGCTGGACGGCCTACAAGGATTGGCGCTAAAGAGGATTCTGGGTACGCTGAGTACAACACCGACAAGGGCAGCGGAGGTGGTAGCAGGGATAGAGCCACTGGACGTGAAAATCAGAACACTGGCACTAAAGACGGCGCACAGGCTAGTGACATGGAACGTCTGGAAGGAGAGAGATTTTGGGCATAGCTCAATACTGAAGAAGGAGGGAAACAAGACCATCCGAGACTTGATAAGTATGAGACAGGATAGTAGAACGTTAGAATTCATTTTTCAGAGGAAATTCCAGATATTAGTCAGCAGCAAAACGAGCTGGGAAAAGAAGAAGAAAGATCTGAAGGAGTATCATCAGATATGGTATACGGACGGATCCAGAAAGGAGGGCATCACAGGAGCAGCCTGGACGAATGAGAAAGGAACGGATATGAAGGTGATTCAGCTGGGGAAGCTGGCGACAGTATTCCAAGCAGAAGTCCTAGCGATTCAGGACTGTGCAGAGACATTAATAGAAAGGAATACGGAACATAGAAGGATTGCTATCTGTTCGGACAGCCAGGCGGCTTTAAAGGCACTGGATAAACCAGCACACAGGTCCGTGTCCGTCATGGAATGCAAGAAGAAAGTGAACAAATTGGTGGAGAAGGGGAACAAGGTGACTCTGGTATGGGTACCAGGACACGAGGGAATCGAGGGGAACGAGATGGCAGACAGACTGGCAAATCGAGGATCGGACGAAACGCCGATAGGAGCGGAACCGCACCTCCCGATGTCGGTGCTGACAGTGAAGACGGCCATCAAGGAATGGGCTGCCGAACAAAGGAAAAGGAAATGGAGCGAAACTGAAGGATGCAGGGAGGCCAAAGAAATCCTGGGAGACGAACCAAAGTACAAATACGCCAAAAACATGGTTGAAATGGACAGAGGTAAGTGCAGACTAATGGCAGGACTGTTGACAGGACACGCGCAGCTGAAGCTGCATCTGGCAAGGATGAAGCAACTACAAGACAGGATGTGCAGCTTCTGTGAAATGGAAGAGGAAAGTAGTGCGCACATCATCTGCAAGTGTCCCAGGCTGATGGCGAGAAGATACAAACACATGGGAAAATTCCTTTTAGAAGTGGAGGAAATTAAGGAGATAAAACTGGAGAAGATAACGAAATTTATGATGGAGGTCAACCCGTGGAAACGCCCGGGTTGAGCTCCGATGTAAGGGTAAGAACGGAGAGTCTAGCTAGGTGATGGCCTCTATCGGAAGATGGAGGACTTCACTAGATTCGGGTCATCCGGCGGGATGATAGGGTCAATAAGATCCTGGGGAGACTCACGGGTGAGGGCGAGGTCGGGGCTCTCATCGTAATCAGCAGATGGAGGTGAGAAACTGGATTAATGGTGTATCATAAAATTTTACAGGGAACCGGAAGATGAAAGGTGAGGAACAGAAGATCGAATAAAAGGAAGCAAGGAGAAGAGGAAACAGTGGAGAACGACCAGGAGGGAAAAGCAACCAAAGCGAATAAATGAGAAGATTGAGTTTGTTTCAGACCGAGGAATGAGGAAAGCAGAGGAAAAGGACATGAATGAGAGGACCCGGAAGCTCAGGAAACGGGAGGAAGGAATGAGAGGAAAGGAACGCGGTAGCAAAGGAGGAAGATGCAGGAGCGAGAAGAAGGAAGTGAAGGAGTAGCGATAAGAGTTATATCTGTAAAAAGAAAAAGTTAAGAACAATGTAAATAAAGAAGTAACTAGAAACTTAGAGAAATAAGAAAGCGTACAAGGGGATATAGAAGTAAGGTAGATGCGCGTAAAAAAAAAAAAAACAAAAACATATATATATAAATAAATAAATAATAATAATAATAATAATAGTATATAGGTATATACAATATAAACATACAAATATGTAGAAATGATAATAAGGAATACATATGTATATAGTTAGGATATAGGTAAAAAAAAAAAAAGGGGAACTGTCAGAAATAAAAAGAGGAAGAGAGTTCTGTTGCAGATGGAGAGACGAGAGAAGAAAGGGGGAGAGGACAAACCTGCAGAGGAAGAAACAGGAACAGGGATTGATCTGTGGAGTTAACCGGATCAATCCCTGAGGGTAAGGTCTAAACGGAGAGTCCAACTGGGTGGCGGCCGAAAGGGCCCTCACTAAGTTAAGATCATCCCACGGGATGATAGGACCGGTAGGATCCTGGGGGGACTCACGGATAGGGGCGAGGTCGGGGCCCCTGTCAACACAAAAAACGTAACAGTGATCGTCAGGACACAGAGTAAAATTAGTTAAATGTTTACAGTCAACCAAAGGAGGACGGGGAGAAGGACCTGCAGGAAGGAAGGAAAGGAAGCAGAGGACGAGATAAAATAGAGAGCGGGATGAGAAGAAAGGCAACAGCAAGGACAGAGAGCGGAATAGGAAACCAGGGAAGGACTACGGAAGGAAAGGAAGCAGCCAAGAAGGAGTAGGAGGAGGACTGGAAAAGAAGAAATATAAAATATAAAATATAATCTAATTAATCGATGTAGAATGTAAACAAAGAAAAGAGAAAGAAGGAGTAGAATGTTAGATACGGTTAGATAAGTAAAGAGAAACTAGAAACGTTAAGAATAATGCAGGAATATTGAGAATAACTTAGAGATTGAAATAAATAGCGATAGAAGGAGTAAAATGTATGCAGATACGGTGAACAGATTGATAGATAAAAGAGTGAATAGATTAGAATAGAATGAAACGAGAACTGTTACGAATTATTAAAAGTAGAGATAGGAACGCGACAGAAGCAAATTTTGAAAATAAATAAGTAGAATGAGAGGATAGAATACGCTGAAACATAAATGTACACTCAACTTTGCGATAATACAGTTTAGTTTAGCAATTGAAAAGAGAATAGACTGAGAATTAAGGAATGAATGAGAGCATAGGACATAATAATAATAATGATAGTGATAATATAGACACAAGTAATAAAGATAATATAATACGAGTAGCAACAAAAAGCTAAGTATGATAAGAAATGAGTAGACTGAATAAAAGAGTGTCGAAGATTAGAACCACGAAATTGTAGCCTGTATAAGGAATAGATGAGGAATGTTGAGAGAAGAATAAATAATGATTTTACCAGAATATTGTAAATGCAAACTTTAAATACCTTAAAAATACCTTGAAAAAAAAAAAAAAAACATCAACAGAGAGAATAGGGTGCTCAACGGGAGAGTAGAGAGAGATACCTTGCACTAGAATCAAACGTATCCTAAGCGAAACTGGGCCACATTGAAGCAGCAATGCCGAAGAATAGGCAAGGAGTAGCGAATGTGTCCGAATCCGCGGGACAATCTAGCTTCACAGCGAACCTCTGTGGGGAGGCAGAGCATAGATCTAGAGGACTCCCGATCCTCGCGAATCACCTGCTCCATAGTTGAACTGTAAAAGGCGAAACATAGGAGCAGGGGAGGGTCCATAGTTATCCGAGACGGCTCGTCCTACAGTTCCTTGGAAACATAGAACATAGGGACGAGGAGTCTGTCCATGAAATACTCTCTCTACTCAACATACGGTGTGCATCCTAGAACGCAAAAGAAATGGAAACGGCGAGCCGTCTGACGGGGAGCCAATTCCAAGACTACCTGTCCGAAAGGATATGGGGATTCCGTAAGGAAATACCTTCCTGAAAAGGAAGAAGTACAGAGGCCGGAGATGAGGAAGGTTCACACCTCATCTCAGCACTGTAACGATTCAACGAACGAGCTGCGAATTCTGAGATCGGAAGCCTCCAAGGGAACGACAGGTAAATGCAGGGACTTAGAGGAGCTAGAGCATAAGGGAGTAAAAGCACGCGAGAGGGTGGGGGGGGATGAGTGGGTGGGGGGTCAACGCCGTGGGGTAAGGGGATCTAGAGCTGCTTATCCGTCAACGGGAGGGGGGGAGCTTTCTGCGTCTCTGGGCATAAGGGGGGTGGGAGGGTAGATTCTGGGAAAAAGAGACGCGTCAAAAACACTGACGGAGCTGATATCGTCGATAGTTTGATCGACAGACGAATCGTCATTAGATCAATGAGACGATTTCGGCGAAATTCAGCTGGCTCGACAACGGTGAGGGTGGGGGGAAGATTAGTTGAGGGGGGAAGGTACCAGGATAGCTGGTCCTAGGGTGCGCGCACGGGGAACTTTGTGTGTAACGCAGGTTAGCTTAGGGAGGCTTCGATCGAGGACGAATTCGCAGCGATTTGGCGCAAGCCAAGATCGGGTTCTTAGCAGGACTCGAATGCGTCTGAGAAGTCCGGTGGGCCCAACGTCTTATACCACCTTTAGCTACGAATAGGGAGGAACCATGGCACGGACTTCGATGAAGGCGTACCCCCGGCCGAAGGCACACCCTGCATAGGCCCGGGCCAGTAAAGCAGGGGTGAAACGGAGGCTGGGGCTGAGGGTAGGAACGGGTTATTGCCTCCACGCTTCGGCGTGAAGTCGGACGTTGTAGTCTGATAGTGGCCTGGGAGTCACACCGGTGATCACTCCCCCCGTTGCAAGTCAGCATAATCAGCATAATCAGCATAGGTCTGGGTTAGGTCTGGGTTAGGTCTGGGTTAGGTCTGGGTTAGGTCTGGGTTAGGTCTGGGTTAGGTCTGGGTTAGGTCTGGGTTAGGTCTGGGTTACTCCCCCACGGACCTGTCTGGTTGTCCAGATGGGAGGGGAGGTGAACCCCTACGTGGCGCGTCCCCAGGTGGCGGATAGGGGAAGCCTCGGGCCCGGGCCGGTGGGCATGACCGAGAGGTCGTGTCTCCCGCGTCCCGGAACCGGGGTCGGGGCGAAAGCCCCCGCGGACCAAACACAGTGTGTATGTGTGTGTGTGTGTGTGTGAGTGTGTGGATGTGTGTGTGCGTGGTATGAATGGGCTGCGGCCGGTGGCTCGTGGATATTCCCGACAGACTAACCAAGGGGTGGAGTAGTAGCCCCCCGACCGGGGTACCTGGGTGATGTCTGTACCTAGCCTCTGCGGTGGAAGATGCGTAACTGTAAGTCCTGAAATTATGGCAAAGGTCGCCTGAAGCCGCATGCGAAACGTGGGAAAACCGCTCCCCAGGTACTGACTGGAGCCTATGTCGGGGTTGAAGCGAGCTTAACTGGGCGCAGGTATGGAGGATTACCTGGTCAGTATTTCCTCATACCCCGTGCGACGGGGGGTAAACCGTCGCGCCGTCTAGCCTGAAGTTTGGGTACGGGGCCCTTCGGATGGGTACCCGCCCTCTCGATAGGGGTGACGTTAAACCTTTAGCATCATATATGGCGCGGGCCTATCCCGTAACATTTTTTGTAGAGTCATCAGGTGCCAATAGGGTTGACCACCCGACAAGCCGCTTCTCGGTTTTGGCATCCATATTTAGGGTTTTTCTTACCCGGGGAAGTGCCCCCACCGCGGTGGGGGTCCCATGATGGGCGAACCGGAAGAATCAAATATCTGCCATAATGTCTCAACCAACAAACACATTGGGGAAGGAAGGGAAGTCGGAAGGCGAGTTGGATAGGGCGTGTAGCGTGTCCTTGGTGGACATAGCCCTAGCTGGGGATAGTAGCAGTAGGAAGAATGAGCAAGGGGGCAGTTCCTCGTCAGAGGGTGGCCTCCAGGAATGGATCGAGCGCGTTCGATCCTCCAAGCCAGTATCTGAAGCAGAGATACAAACAACCATGGCTGGAAGATCAATGACTGATATAGAAGCTAGTCGGAACAGGGATTCACAACATGCGGAACAGGCTAATTGGATCCTCAAACAGTACCTGGGTCCCAACTATGATGACCCAGATGCTGAAGAAGGTGGCGAAAAAGATACAGGAGGAGATGTTGATGACCGTGAAGCGGTGTCAACCTCTGAGGACGACGACAGCATGTCCTCCCGCCATTCCACAAGGTCCTTCCAGTCTGGGACATCCGTCGGCGGCCGCAAACGACCGCGGTCCGGTGCGCAAGCCGACGATGGAGAAATGGAAGAGGCAGCGAGAGTCAAGAAGAAGGTCAGGCCTGATAACCTGCCCGCTGTAGAAACCCTAAAAGGTGAGATGATGGGGCAAGACACAGGCTCATTGGCTGGGGTTATAAGCTACCAACTGACGGAGGTCGATAAAGTAGCGGCGAGCTCCAAGAATTTAAAAGGGACGTTCGTTCGCAAACTTAAGATGGCCACACGAATAATCAGCACTGCTGCAGTGGAAATTCAGCAGCGAACGGTGGCCACTGCCAGCCAGAAAGAGCTCGAGGAGCAGAACGCGAGGCTGACAGAAGAAGCGCGTACTCTGAAAGCAGAGATACAACGCCTCAGGGATGAAACTGACTCCCTGCGTAGCAGGGGAGATAACAGGCATGGAGGAGACATACATCTAATGCCTCCACCGCCTCCTCGGACGCCAACAAGGTCCCCTTCTGGGATTCTATCCCCGGGCGCTCCCCGGACTAGGCGAACACCGGGGTCAATGCATGCAGTGGCTTCCACATCTGCAGCAACACAACCGGAGCCAATACCGACCCACATCAACTCAGTTGAAGGAATGTGGGCCCGGATAGAGGCAATGATGGAACAGAAGTTCCGGTCGTTGAGGGACGAACTACTGGGAATCTTGGGTAGCCGACACCAACGAGTCGGAACTGATACAGGTGGCTTAGCGCCAAGACAGGAGCGACCGGCATTGTCTAAGACAACGCAATCGCCTGCGAATGTTACGGGAGAAACCCGAACACAACGAAGAAGGCGGAGGAGGAAGGAGGCGAGGGCGCGAGAACAACGGAGTAGCGGAGAGCACCAGGAGATGCCACCATCCACAACGCAGTCTCCACGTCAGACTGGCCGCCCCAACCTCCGACCTACACTGGGAGCCTTATCGATGAGCACCAGTAGTGTAGGCGGAGTGGAAAGAAATAGGAAGGCAAAAGAGGTTGTCACACAGGAAAACGACCCCTCTGCGGCAGCAAGGTACCACGACCAACGGCCAGCAAGTACTGCCACACAGCGTGATCAGGGGAAATCCGCTCCGCTGTGGACGGAGGTCGTAGGTAGGAAAGCGAAGAAAGCGGCGCAGAAAGCAGCCGCACAACCTGCACTGCGGCAAGCGCAGACAGGCCGATCCGTTCGGCCACAAGTCGAAGCAGGAAAGGGCTCCAAGGGCGGAGGAGTAAAACCCCGCCCCAAGACAGCAAGACCGCCGACCACAGCAGCAATTGCGCTGTCCGTGGCAGACGGCTCTGGAGCCAACATCGGTGATGCCCTCCGAATTGCCAGGGCGTCGATCAAACTGGCGGATATGGGCATCACCGAAATAAGGACAAAAAGGGCCATAACGGGGGGCATAATATTAGAGATCCCTGGCCCCGAGAATGCAACTAAGGCTGACGCCCTAGCTGGAAAACTCCAAGAGTTGCTCTCAGAGAAAGGAATTCGGGTCGCAAGACCCCAAAAGATGACCGAACTGAGGGTGGCGGGATTGGACGATTCCGTCACCACTCAAGACGTCGTTACGGCTGTGGCAACGCAAGGTGCGTGTAACGAAGAGGACGTCAAGGTCGGCCCCATACGCCGCTCGCAGTCGGCGCTGGGCACCGTCTGGATACGCTGCCCCCTTAGGACAGCCCGCAGCCTAGCAGCTGCCGGCAAGTTAAGAGTGGGCTGGACGTCTGCCCGGGTACAGGTGCTGCCCACCCGGCCGCTGCAGTGCTATCGATGCCTCGAAATGGGTCATGTCCAGCAGCGATGCACTGCAGAGGTGGACCGCAGAGGCCGATGCTTCAAATGCGGGGCCACAGATCACAGGGCCGCGGAATGTAGCGCGACTGCGCTGAAATGCCCACTTTGCGTGGACCTCGGCAGGCCATCTGAACACCGCCTTGGGGGACCTGGATGTGCTCCCCCCGCGTCCAAGAGACAGCGTAAGAAGGCCCGGGCCAGTACGTCAGCGGAAGGAACGAGAAAGGAAGGGGAAACATCAACCCGCCATTCCTCCAAAGGGGATAAGACTTCCCCCACAGAGAAAGATGACAACAACAGAACATCTGTCGAGGGAGCTGGGCCCTCGACGAAACTCTGTAACCCCGAAACCGGGGGAGCGGCCGACCTGGAGGGGGTCATGGATACGGCCTAGAAATGGCGCCTGTCCTCCTCCAGGCAAACATTATGCGCTCTCGCAGGGCCCAGGATCTCCTGGTACACACCCTGCGGGAGCAAAAAATAGGATTGGCCGTTGTCACCGAGCCGTACAATATCCCCGACCTCCCAGACTGGGTCGGGAGTCGATGCGGCTCGGTGGCGATTACCTGGTCTTGGCCGCCCGCATCGCCTCCGGCGACCGTCATCGAGACGGGCGGCGGGTGCGTGGCGGTCCAGTGGGCGGACATCGCGGTGGTGGGATGCTACGTGTCGCCCAACTCCGACCTCGCCTCGTATGAGGCATACTTGGGCGGGGTAGATGCATGCATCAGAAGGTGCATGCCCCGCCCGGTAATCGTCCTGGGGGATTTCAACGCCCATGCTACAGCATGGGGCAGCCCCAGGACGAACCGTAGGGGCGAGGTCCTCATGGATTGGGCGGCCGGGCTGGACCTCCGGTTGATTAACCGGGGCCGGCAGAACACGTTCGTTGGACCGCGAGGGGTGTCCATCATAGACCTGACGTGGGCAACCCCCTCCGGTCTGCGACGTGTGACCGGGTGGAGAGTGGCAACAGAGATGGCGACCCTCAGCGATCACCTCTATATAACCATGGAGGTGAGGGTCGCCACTGTGACCTCCACCCGGAGTGACGGGCCCCGGTGCCAAGGGGGCCGGCAGGCCTGCCCGCCACCGCGATGGGCCATCAAGAGACTGGATGACAGCCTCTTGGAGGCGGCCGCTCAGGTAGCGGCCTGGCCGGAGACGCCGGCTGGGCCGGTCGGCGACGTCGGGGGAGAAATGGCCTGGCTCAACAGGGCTATAAAGGCGGTGTGCGACACCGCCATGCCCAGAGCCGGGCCACCCTCGCGTCCGGGCGCGGCGTACTGGTGGTCGCGAGAAATGGAAGACCTGCGTAAGGCATGCGTCCGCTCGCGGCGCCGGTACACCCGCGCCCGCCGACGACGAACCGCCGAACCCGAGCAGGTGGCGCGCTGGTATGAGGAGTATAGCGCGATGCGCAAAACACTCCAGCGCGCCATCCGGGACGCCAAAGCCCGGGCATGGAAGGAGCTCCTCGTGGGGTTAAATAGGGATCCGTGGGGGCGCCCATACAAACTCGTAATGGGTAAATTGCGACCATGGGCGCCACCCATAACGGAGACCCTGGATCCCCCACTCCTAGAGCGGGTGGTTCAGACCCTGTTTCCCGGGATAGACCGGGAGCAGGAGACCGCCCGCTCCGAAAACTCGGAGCCACTCGTGGAGTGGTCCGAGGCGGAGATGGGGGTGACTCACGAGGAGTTGGCCGGGGCGCTGCGCCGTCGCGGGTCACGCAACGTTGCACCTGGCCCCGACGGCGTCCCCGGCCGCGTATTGGCCCGGGTAGTGGGCGTCCTCAGCTCGAGGTTCGTGCGGTTCTTGAGCGGCTGCCTCCTGTTGGGGGAATTCCCTCGGGAATGGAGGCTTGCGCGAATGGTCCTCCTTAAAAAGGATGGACGGCCCGCAGACGCGCCTTCGGCCTATAGGCCGGTGTGCTTGCTCGACGAGGCGGGAAAGCTTTTTGAGACGATCATAGCTGCCCGCCTCTCGAGCCACCTGTCGACGGTGGGACCGGGATTGGCCTCCAGCCAGTTTGGCTTCCGGGAGGGACACTCGACCATCGACGCCATTAGGCGCGTCAGGTCCCTCTCGGAGGAGGCCGTCTCCAGGGATGGGGTGGCGTTGGCGGTATCACTGGATATCGTCAACGCCTTTAACACCCTTCCCTGGAGCAAGGTACTGGGGGCGCTCCGTCATATGCGAGTGCCCCCATACCTGAGACGGATAGTCCGGTCCTACCTGAATGACAGGTGGATACAGTACACCGGCCGGGATGGAAATACCTGCCGAAGGAGGGTCGTGCGCGGTGTTCCGCAGGGGTCCGTGCTGGGCCCCCTGCTATGGATCATCGCGTACGACTACGTGCTGCGGGCCCGCCTTCCCCCCGACGTCAGCCTGACGTGTTACGCGGACGACACGTTAGTGCTGGTCGGGGGGGTTGGCTTTGGGAGGGCCATCCGCCTAGCAGAGATGGCGGTGGCAGTCGTCGTCGCTTCGATCCGCCGGCTGGGCTTAGAAGTGGCTCCCCACAAATGCGAGGCCATTTGGTTTTACGACCGGTCTCGCCGTGGGGAGCCCCCGCCCGGCTTGCGGATCAGGGTGGGTGAGTCGCTGGTCGAGGTGAGGGCACAGATGAAATATCTGGGCCTGACCCTCGACAGCCAATGGCGCTTCGCCGAACATATGGATCGCCTGGTCCCCCGGGTGGAGAGAGCGGCGGCCGCGTTGGGCCGCCTCCTTCCAAACCTGGGGGGACCTGAGGAAGGCGTTCGTCGCCTCTACGTTGGGGTGGTGCGGTCGATGATCCTCTATGGGGCCCCTGTCTGGGCCCCAGACCTGATGGCCAGCAAACGCAGCGTATTAATGCTGCGACGCCTACACAGGCGGCTGGCCATCAGAGTCATCCGAGGGTACCGCACCATCTCGTACGAGGCGGCGACGGCCCTGGCGGGACTCCCGCCCCTGGAGCTGCTCGCGCAGCACGACCGGACGGTCTACGTCCGGCTGCGCGCGCTCCGGGACAGTGGGAGACCGCCAGAGGCAGAGGCGATCCATGAGGCGAGGCGTCTAGCCCGGCGTGCCCTGATGGAGGAGTGGACCCGGCAGCTGGAAGCTGTCCGGACCTCCAAAAGGGCCGTCGGGGCTGTCCTGCCACACTTTGATCGGTGGCGGGACAGAGCTTTCGGCAGGCTCACCTACCGCGTGACGCAGGTGCTCTCCGGACACGGTTGCTTCGGGGAGTACCTGTGTCGTATAGGAAGGGAGGCGACGGCGACATGCCACCATTGTGGGGACGTGCGGGACACGGCGCAGCACACGCTGGAAATCTGTCCGGCGTGGGCAGAAGAGCGCCGTGTCCTGACACAAGAGGTGGGACACGACCTCTCGCCGGAAGCCATAGTCGCGGCTATGGTGACCGGCGAGAGGCCGTGGAAAGCAGTGGCCTCCTTCTGCGAGCAAGTTATGCTGCAGAAGGAGGCCGCGGAGCGGGAGAGGGAGCGACACTCCCATCCCGCCCGCAGGGGAAGGGCCAGGGCCGGGCCACGGGCGAGACAAAGATCTCCGCCCGCCCCGGCCCAGTGAGGACCCCTGGACACGGGTCTCGGGTGGGGGAGCAATGGCTCGACGCCGATCAGACCCACTGACGGGGCCACAGGCCCCCGAGGGTCTGGTCGGCTGCGGGTCATTGCGGGGGTCGCAGGCGGCTTGGGTTGGGGCCCAAGTCGCCATTGCACAACGACCCTGGGGGGGCGACGGCATGTAGTGTGGCCACTACATGTCGTCGAAGTTAGATGTGCCGCGAGGAGGGGAAATACCCCTCCCGGGATGCGCCCCGGCACGGCTAGGGGGGTACTGGAAGTGTTCTTCGGAGTTCCCAGTACCCCCCGAAACGCCTTAGGTTGGCCACCGTGGAGTTTTAGTCGGTAAGAGTCCGACACTACCCCGAGCCCCCCCCAAGGGGTTCGGGGTGTCCTATGAGGATTTCTCCACGTTAAAAAAAAAAAAAAAAAAAAAAAAAGGTCTGGGTTACTCCCACGGACCTGTCTGGTTGTCCAGATGGGAGGGGAGGTGAACCCCTACGTGGCGCGTCCCCAGGTGGCGGATAGGGGAAGCCTCGGGCCCGGGCCGGTGGGCATGACCGAGAGGTCGTGTCTCCCGCGTCCCGGAACCGGGGTCGGGGCGAAAGCCCCCGCGGACCAAACACAGTGTGTATGTGTGTGTGTGTGTGTGTGAGTGTGTGGATGTGTGTGTGCGTGGTATGAATGGGCTGCGGCCGGTGGCTCGTGGATATTCCCGACAGACTAACCAAGGGGTGGAGTAGTAGCCCCCCGACCGGGGTACCTGGGTGATGTCTGTACCTAGCCTCTGCGGTGGAAGATGCGTAACTGTAAGTCCTGAAATTATGGCAAAGGTCGCCTGAAGCCGCATGCGAAACGTGGGAAAACCGCTCCCCAGGTACTGACTGGAGCCTATGTCGGGGTTGAAGCGAGCTTAACTGGGCGCAGGTATGGAGGATTACCTGGTCAGTATTTCCTCATACCCCGTGCGACGGGGGGTAAACCGTCGCGCCGTCTAGCCTGAAGTTTGGGTACGGGGCCCTTCGGATGGGTACCCGCCCTCTCGATAGGGGTGACGTTAAACCTTTAGCATCATATATGGCGCGGGCCTATCCCGTAACATTTTTTGTAGAGTCATCAGGTGCCAATAGGGTTGACCACCCGACAAGCCGCTTCTCGGTTTTGGCATCCATATTTAGGGTTTTTCTTACCCGGGGAAGTGCCCCCACCGCGGTGGGGGTCCCATGATGGGCGAACCGGAAGAATCTAATATCTGCCATAATGTCTCAACCAACAAACACATTGGGGAAGGAAGGGAAGTCGGAAGGCGAGTTGGATAGGGCGTGTAGCGTGTCCTTGGTGGACATAGCCCTAGCTGGGGATAGTAGCAGTAGGAAGAATGAGCAAGGGGGCAGTTCCTCGTCAGAGGGTGGCCTCCAGGAATGGATCGAGCGCGTTCGATCCTCCAAGCCAGTATCTGAAGCAGAGATACAAACAACCATGGCTGGAAGATCAATGACTGATATAGAAGCTAGTCGGAACAGGGATTCACAACATGCGGAACAGGCTAATTGGATCCTCAAACAGTACCTGGGTCCCAACTATGATGACCCAGATGCTGAAGAAGGTGGCGAAAAAGATACAGGAGGAGATGTTGATGACCGTGAAGCGGTGTCAACCTCTGAGGACGACGACAGCATGTCCTCCCGCCATTCCACAAGGTCCTTCCAGTCTGGGACATCCGTCGGCGGCCGCAAGCGACCGCGGTCCGGTGCGCAAGCCGACGATGGAGAAATGGAAGAGGCAGCGAGAGTCAAGAAGAAGGTCAGGCCTGATAACCTGCCCGCCGTAGAAACCCTAAAAGGTGAGATGATGGGGCAAGACACAGGCTCCTTGGCTGGGGTTATAAGCTACCAACTGACGGAGGTCGATAAAGTAGCGGCGAGCTCCAAGAATTTAAAAGGGACGTTCGTTCGCAAACTTAAGATGGCCACACGAATAATCAGCACTGCTGCAGTGGAAATTCAGCAGCGAACGGTGGCCACTGCCAGCCAGAAAGAGCTCGAGGAGCAGAACGCGAGGCTGACAGAAGAAGCGCGTACTCTGAAAGCAGAGATACAACGCCTCAGGGATGAAACTGACTCCCTGCGTAGCAGGGGAGATAACAGGCATGGAGGAGACATACATCTAATGCCTCCACCGCCTCCTCGGACGCCAACAAGGTCCCCTTCTGGGATTCTATCCCCGGGCGCTCCCCGGACTAGGCGAACACCGGGGTCAATGCATGCAGTGGCTTCCACATCTGCAGCAACACAACCGGAGCCAATACCGACCCACATCAACTCAGTTGAAGGAATGTGGGCCCGGATAGAGGCAATGATGGAACAGAAGTTCCGGTCGTTGAGGGACGAACTACTGGGAATCTTGGGTAGCCGACACCAACGAGTCGGAACTGATACAGGTGGCTTAGCGCCAAGACAGGAGCGACCGGCATTGTCTAAGACAACGCAATCGCCTGCGAATGTTACGGGAGAAACCCGAACACAACGAAGAAGGCGGAGGAGGAAGGAGGCGAGGGCGCGAGAACAACGGAATAGCGGAGAGCACCAGGAGATGCCACCATCCACAACGCAGTCTCCACGTCAGACTGGCCGCCCCAACCTCCGACCTACACTGGGAACCTTATCGATGAGCACCAGAAGTGTAGGCGGAGTGGAAAGAAATAGGAAGGCAAAAGAGGTTGTCACACAGGAAAACGACCCCTCTGCGGCAGCAAGGTACCACGACCAACGGCCAGCAAGTACTGCCACACAGCGTGATCAGGGGAAATCCGCTCCGCTGTGGACGGAGGTCGTAGGTAGGAAAGCGAAGAAAGCGGCGCAGAAAGCAGCCGCACAACCTGCACTGCGGCAAGCGCAGACATGCCGATCCGTTCGGCCACAAGTCGAAGCAGGAAAGGGCTCCAAGGGCGGAGGAGTAAAACCCCGCCCCAAGACAGCAAGACCGCCGACCACAGCAGCAATTGCGCTGTCCGTGGCAGACGGCTCTGGAGCCAACATCGGTGATGCCCTCCGAATTGCCAGGGCGTCGATCAAACTGGCGGATATGGGCATCACCGAAATAAGGACAAAAAGGGCCATAACGGGGGGCATAATATTAGAGATCCCTGGCCCCGAGAATGCAACTAAGGCTGACGCCCTAGCTGGAAAACTCCAAGAGTTGCTCTCAGAGAAAGGAATTCGGGTCGCAAGACCCCAAAAGATGACCGAACTGAGGGTGGCGGGATTGGACGATTCCGTCACCACTCGGGACGTCGTTGCGGCGGTGGCAACGCAAGGTGCGTGTAACGAAGAGGACGTCAAGGTCGGCCCCATACGCCGCTCGCAGTCGGCGCTGGGCACCGCCTGGATACGCTGCCCCCTTAGGACAGCCCGCAGCCTAGCAGCTGCCGGCAAGTTAAGAGTGGGCTGGACGTCTGCCCGGGTACAGGTGCTGCCCACCCGGCCGCTGCAGTGCTATCGATGCCTCGAAATGGGTCATGTCCAGCAGCGATGCACTGCAGAGGTGGACCGCAGAGGCCGATGCTTCAAATGCGGGGCCACAGATCACAGGGCCGCGGAATGTAGCGCGACTGCGCTGAAATGCCCACTTTGCGTGGACCTCGGCAGGCCATCTGAACACCGCCTTGGGGGACCTGGATGTGCTCCCCCCGCGTCCAAGAGACAGCGTAAGAAGGCCCGGGCCAGTACGTCAGCGGAAGGAACGAGAAAGGAAGGGGAAACATCAACCCGCCATTCCTCCAAAGGGGATAAGACTTCCCCCACAGAGAAAGATGATAACAACAGAACATCTGTCGAGGGAGCTGGGCCCTCGACGAAACTCTGTAACCCCGAAACCGGGGGAGCGGCCGACCTGGAGGGGGTCATGGATACGGCCTAGAAATGGCGCCTGTCCTCCTCCAGGCAAACATTATGCGCTCTCGCAGGGCCCAGGATCTCCTGGTACACACCCTGCGGGAGCAAAAAATAGGATTGGCCGTTGTCACCGAGCCGTACAATATCCCCGACCTCCCAGACTGGGTCGGGAGTCGATGCGGCTCGGTGGCGATTACCTGGTCTTGGCCGCCCGCATCGCCTCCGGCAACCGTCATCGAGACGGGCGGCGGGTGCGTGGCGGTCCAGTGGGCGGACATCGCGGTGGTGGGATGCTACGTGTCGCCCAACTCCGACCTCGCCTCGTATGAGGCATACTTGGGCGGGGTAGATGCATGCATCAGAAGGTGCATGCCCCGCCCGGTAATCGTCCTGGGGGATTTCAACGCCCATGCTACAGCATGGGGCAGCCCCAGGACGAACCGTAGGGGCGAGGTCCTCATGGATTGGGCGGCCGGGCTGGACCTCCGGTTGATTAACCGGGGCAGGCAGAACACGTTCGTTGGACCGCGAGGGGTGTCCATCATAGACCTGACGTGGGCAACCCCCTCCGGTCTGCGACGTGTGACCGGGTGGAGAGTGGCAACAGAGATGGCGACCCTCAGCGATCACCTCTATATAACCATGGAGGTGAGGGTCGCCACTGTGACCTCCACCCGGAGTGACGGGCCCCGGTGCCAAGGGGGCCGGCAGGCCTGCCCGCCGCCGCGATGGGCCATCAAAAGGCTGGATGACAGCCTCTTGGAGGCGGCCGCTCAGGTAGCGGCCTGGCCGGAGACGCCGGCTGGGCCGGTCGGCGACGTCGGGGGAGAAATGGCCTGGCTCAACAGGGCTATAAAGGCGGTGTGCGACACCGCCATGCCCAGAGCCGGGCCACCCTCGCGTCCGGGCGCGGCGTACTGGTGGTCGCGAGAAATGGACGACCTGCGTAAGGCATGCGTCCGCTCGCGGCGCCGGTACACCCGCGCCCGCCGACGACGAGCCGCCGAACCCGAGCAGGTGGCGCGCTGGTATGAGGAGTATAGCGCGATGCGCAAAACACTCCAGCGCGCCATCCGGGACGCCAAAGCCCGGGCATGGAAGGAGCTCCTCGTGGGGTTAAATAGGGATCCGTGGGGGCGCCCATACAAACTCGTAATGGGTAAATTGCGACCGTGGGCGCCACCCATAACGGAGACCCTGGATCCCCCACTCCTAGAGCGGGTGGTTCAGACCCTGTTTCCCGGGATAGACCGGGAGCAGGAGACCACCCGCTCCGAAAACTCGGAGCCACTCGTGGAGTGGTCCGAGGCGGAGATGGGGGTGACTCACGAGGAGTTGGCCGGGGCGCTGCGCCGTCGCGGGTCACGCAACGTTGCACCTGGCCCCGACGGCGTCCCCGGCCGCGTATTGGCCCGGGTAGTGGGCGTCCTCAGCTCGAGGTTCGTGCGGTTCTTGAGCGGCTGCCTCCTGTTGGGGGAATTCCCTCGGGAATGGAGGCTTGCGCGGATGGTCCTCCTTAAAAAGGATGGACGGCCCGCAGACGCGCCTTCGGCCTACAGGCCGGTGTGCTTGCTCGACGAGGCGGGAAAGCTTTTTGAGACGATCATAGCTGCCCGCCTCTCGAGCCACCTGTCGACGGTGGGACCGGGATTGGCCTCCAGCCAGTTTGGCTTCCGGGAGGGACACTCGACCATCGACGCCATTAGGCGCGTCAGGTCCCTCTCGGAGGAGGCCGTCTCCAGGGATGGGGTGGCGTTGGCGGTATCACTGGATATCGTCAACGCCTTTAACACCCTTCCCTGGAGCAAGGTACTGGGGGCGCTCCGTCATATGCGAGTGCCCCCATACCTGAGACGGATAGTCCGGTCCTACCTCAATGACAGGTGGATACAGTACACCGGCCGGGATGGAAATACCTGCCGAAGGAGGGTCGTGCGCGGTGTTCCGCAGGGGTCTGTGCTGGGCCCCCTGCTATGGATCATCGCGTACGACTACGTGCTGCGGGCCCGCCTCCCCCCCGACGTCAGCCTGACGTGTTACGCGGACGACACGTTAGTGCTGGTCGGGGGGGTTGGCTTTGGGAGGGCCATCCGCCTAGCAGAGATGGCGGTGGCAGTCGTCGTCGCTTCGATCCGCCGGCTGGGCTTAGAAGTGGCTCCCCACAAATGCGAGGCCATTTGGTTTTACGACCGGTCTCGCCGTGGGGAGCCCCCGCCCGGCTTGCGGATCAGGGTGGGTGAGTCGCTGGTCGAGGTGAGGGCACAGATGAAATATCTGGGCCTGACCCTCGACAGCCAATGGCGCTTCGCCGGACATATGGATCGCCTGGTCCCCCGGGTGGAGAGAGCGGCGGCCGCGTTGGGCCGCCTCCTTCCAAACCTGGGGGGACCTGAGGAAGGCGTTCGTCGCCTCTACGTTGGGGTGGTGCGGTCGATGCTCCTCTATGGGGCCCCTGTCTGGGCCCCAGACCTGATGGCCAGCAAACGCAGCGTATTAATGCTGCGACGCCTACACAGGCGGCTGGCCATCAGAGTCATCCGAGGGTACCGCACCATCTCGTACGAGGCGGCGACGGCCCTGGCGGGACTCCCGCCCCTGGAGCTGCTCGCGCAGCACGACCGGACGGTCTACGTCCGGCTGCGCGCGCTCCGGGACAGTGGGAGACCGCCAGAGGCAGAGGCGATCCATGAGGCGAGGCGTCTAGCCCGGCGTGCCCTGATGGAGGAGTGGACCCGGCAGCTGGAAGCTGTCCGGGCCTCCAAAAGGGCCGTCGGGGCTGTCCTGCCACACTTTGATCGGTGGCGGGACAGAGCTTTCGGCAGGCTCACCTACCGCGTGACGCAGGTGCTCTCCGGACACGGTTGCTTCGGGGAGTACCTGTGTCGTATAGGAAGGGAGGCGACGGCGACATGCCACCATTGTGGGGACGTGCGGGACACGGCGCAGCACACGCTGGAAATCTGTCCGGCGTGGGCAGAAGAGCGCCGTGTCCTGACACAAGAGGTGGGACACGACCTCTCGCCGGAAGCCATAGTCGCGGCTATGGTGACCGGCGAGAGGCCGTGGAAAGCAGTGGCCTCCTTCTGCGAGCAAGTTATGCTGCAGAAGGAGGCCGCGGAGCGGGAGAGGGAGCGACACTCCCATCCCGCCCGCAGGGGAAGGGCCAGGGCCGGGCCACGGACGAGACAAAGATCTCCGCCCGCCCCGGCCCAGTAAGGACCCCTGGACACGGGTCTCGGGTGGGGGGAGCAATGGCTCGACGCCGATCAGACCCACTGACGGGGCCACAGGCCCCCGAGGGTCTGGTCGGCTGCGGGTCATTGCGGGGGTCGCAGGCGGCTTGGGTTGGGGCCCAAGTCGCCATTGCACAACGACCCTGGGGGGGGCGACGGCATGTAGTGTGGCCACTACATGTCGTCGAAGTTAGATGTGCCGCGAGGAGGGGAAATACCCCTCCCGGGATGCGCTCCGGCACGGCTAGGGGGGTACTGGAAGTGTTCTTCGGAGTTCCCAGTACCCCCCGAAACGCCTTAGGTTGGCCACCGTGGAGTTTTAGTCGGTAAGAGTCCGACACTACCCCGAGCCCCCCCCAAGGGGTTCGGGGTGTCCTATGAGGATTTCTCCACGTTAAAAAAAAAAAAAAAAAAAAAAAAAAGGTCTGGGTTACTCAGTGATGAGAGTTGGGATCACTTGGATCTACGGACTGCAGAGGGGCCGGGCGATAGAAGCACGAGGTAGATTGCTCGAGGGGGAGGAGGCCGAGGGTGGCTGTTTCACGTTGCTACCGAGAGGCATGCGAGTAGAAGCGTTGCCCGCCTCCTCACCCTGAGGGCCGTTGATCGGGGCGCGAGTAGAGAGTTAGAGTCAGCCGTCGGAGGAACGAGCCGAGAACCGGGGGCTCAGCCGACGAGCAGGGAGGGTTGTGAGGGCGGGGGGCGGCGGGCCTCTCGCGCCTCAGGGTAGATTCGTGCACACAACTCTTGCCGGGGAACGCGATGTCGAGACAAGGTCGAGAGGCGGGAGAGCACGTACAGAGAGGTTGCTGCATGACGGGGTAGATTGCGAGAGAAAGGATGCACGCGACGAGAGAGAGTTCTAGTTCGAGTCGAAGGGGAAGGGTGACGGGAGCTGCACCATGTTGTCGGAGAGATACCGACGAGTAGGTCTTCTCTCTGACCCCTCGTACACGCGTGGTTTATAGAACAGAGCACGATCGTGATTGCACATGCAGGCGCGGGCGCGAGTTCACGGGGAGGGGAGGGGCGGGAGGCAGCGGACTGTCTCGGCGCGCCGGAAAACTAACAGTCGCGGGTCGTCGCGAGACCGAGTAAATTCTTAGAGGGGACGCGTGGCGCGAAGGTAGCGAGGGAATTAATATCCGCGAGGGGCCGCGAAAGGGAGAGTAGGAGAGAGAGAGAGATAAAGAAACGAGAGGTGGCGCGGAGTAGGAGAAAAACACTAAACCGGCGAAATTAGTAAACGCGAGCTGACCGCGAGGCAGGAAGGGAAAGAGAGAGAGAGGTGAGGCGACGGCGAGAGACGCGAGTTAGGGAAATATACAGAACGAAAATAATATCGGTAACGAGCGATAATAATATTAGATGCATTCGAAAGGATCGGACGACGCGAACGAATCCAACAGGCGCGAGTCAACCGCGACGAAGCGATGTAATTCGAGAATTCGAAAGTTCCAAAACACTCGAGCGGGTCGGGCGGTCGGGGGAGCGAGGCGACATAAACAAATAAATGCACGACGGGCGGGTGTTTACAGTTTCACGACTAGCTGCACGAACCGGCAATAAACAAGTAAAAGACGAGCAACGGGAAACACGCTCGACGGTAGAGGTAGAAAAAAAAGAAATATCCATTAAACCGGAACAATAGAGTAGCGCAGGTAGACGGGTAGTGAGCGCTGGTAACGAGGCGAGCGCGCCGACACGGAGTCGGAAATAAAATCTTGCATGAACTCGCACGCCGGCACGCACTCGCGTGCTAGCGCGGGAGAGGCCGCGGAGGCGCGTCACATTTTTAAAAGAACTCTGATCCGTGTCGGCGCGCTGACTCTGCGTGCACCGCGGTCACCTTCAGTGCCGCGGCGGGAGCGCACCACCAGCAGCAACAATAGTAACAGCCACGATTCGAGGTAGAGAGGCGCACGGGCGCACGATCGGGGACAGGGAACCACCGCCGTGGTGGACGTAGAGACGAGACGCGGGGACGGGTTGCGCGACTAGTCGAGAGGAGGCGCGGTAGGCTCGTGGCGCGGGACAGCGACGGAGGCGCCGCCGCCAGGAGAACGAGCGATACCTTGTACGGACAGCGCGGAGTAGATTCGGACGCGAGCGGTAAAACCCTGTTCGCGGACTCGCCTTGCTCGCCCGCTCAGTCGGGCCCGTTCGGGGAAGTTCGGAAACTCGGTAGAAACAGAACGCGCGGCGGCGAAGGTGATCGACCGGCTGAGGTAGGGAAAGAGAGGGGCCGGGAGTAGACGAACGGCTCGGAGGAGGTAGAAAAGTAAAGCCAAGTTAAGCGGCCGGGCCCACGGCGCCGTCCTGGGATGGGTGACCGTGCGCGCCGGCGGCGAAAATATTAGAACGTAACAAGGCCGGTCGGCCGCCTTCGCGCGCAGGCGATTTCCCACCCCCATCCAGCACGCGATGTCGCGCTAGGGTCAAACGGGGGATCGCGGGGGCGGTGAGAGGAGCGAGCATCACCGCCCGAGGTGGCGCGGGGAAATCTTTAGACACAATTAATAGCTGAAATTGCGTTAAAGCGGATGAGAGAATCTCGAAAAATCACTTACACCTCACCGCTGGGGGTAAAGTGGGTAAGAGAATCTCGGAGGATAGTTCGAACCGCGCGAAGCGGCAAACTTTTGCTAGCCAGATGCGAATTAGGGACAATAACGGGGAAAACACGTGTAACGGGAAAGTTGAAAAATACAAAACACTGAAGGGTACTCGAGGGAAAGCGTAGACAAAGAACCGTGACCGTAAAATCGTCGTGATGACTCGCAGATGGCCGCAGGGCCGAACACGTGCGTGCAACTCGAAATTTCCAATCTCTATTTTTCCTTACACTTCTTTCGCCTCGAAGACAAAGGGCGACCGTTGGCCGTGTACTTGACTCTCGTGACAGGCGTGTGACTTCGGGCAGAGCGTTGCTAAACAGGCACTCGGGCGACGCAACGTCCCCGAGGAAAATTCCATCTCTTCGGAAATATCGCCTGGCAACGCGGGCCCCTTTTCCTCGTGCGTAAAGATGGCGGCTCCAGCGGCGGGGGTGGCAACGAGGCTCGTGCGCACCCTCGGCGGAGTTCGTCGGGGAGGGGGCACGAGGGACAGCCTCTGCCAGCGGACACGGCGGAGGCCTCGCTCAGTGCATCATAGTCTCGCGACCTTCACGCACTTCTTGCGATTCTCCAGCAATACACGCGTTGTCTCTCGAACATCGTCCGCGATCAGTAGTGAGCGTATACCAGTGACCGTTCCCTGGATTAGCGAATAGCCGAGCATCTGACTCTTGTTAGCGTATAAGCGAGCATCTGACTCTTGTTAGTGTATAAGCGAGCATCTGACTCTAGTTAGTGAATAAGTGAACATACTCCTCGAAGCCGTATACGAGACCACGTCCGTTCGTTTCCAGCCCCACGTACGCCGAGTCGAGCCGGACCGTCGAGTCGCAGCGAGAAACCGAGGTAGGAACAGCCGCATTCTTAGGCGCGACAGGGACGCGATCGAGGGTGAACCGCGACACCCGCACACGACAGCCCCGTCTCTCTGACGGGATCAGTGCGATCAATGCTCATCCACTCGCTTAGGACCGAGTTGGATCGTACAGAGATCCTCGACAAGAGACGCATTGCGAGAAGAATTATTACAGCATGTGTAATAACGGTGGTGCAGGGGGCTTCGAGACGACACCTGGAGAATGTTTTCGAGCCTCAGGAAGGGAAGTCGTCAACGACCCTTCCACGATATTAGTTGAGAATAAAAGTAACAATACATTCGGTATTGGAAACTTTGTGGCTCGGAACGTCTCTGGGTAGAGTGCTCGAGGTGTCTTGTAGGGCCTCGGGAAACGCGATAAAATTTTAAGAATACTGTGCGTGTGAAACCTGTCTTTCGATCTCGCGGGGGGGAAGATTAGAAACTTTGACTCGAGACGAAAAGATAGAGGAAATAAAATCACGGGATGCGGAAAGGATGGCGCCCACATTACGCTGCCCGGAAGGGTTAGAAAAATAGGGCGCTGTGCGGCAGGCAAACCGGCGATAACGCGAATTTTGTTCGAACAAGGTAGAGGTAGAATCAAGCGACACGAGAATGTGTCGAGTAAGAGGAGGCTCTTCCAGCTATGCGATTAACAAAATCTTTCTGGGTGGGGCCTAGCCTCAGTGATGAGAGTTGGGATCACTTGGATCTACGGACTGCAGAGGGGCCGGGCGATAGAAGCACGAGGTAGATTGCTCGAGGGGGAGGAGGCCGAGGGTGGCTGTTTCACGTTGCTACCGAGAGGCATGCGAGTAGAAGCGTTGCCCGCCTCCTCACCCTGAGGGCCGTTGATCGGGGCGCGAGTAGAGAGTTAGAGTCAGCCGTCGGAGGAACGAGCCGAGAACCGGGGGCTCAGCCGACGAGCAGGGAGGGTTGCGAGGGCGGGGGGCGGCGGGCCTCTCGCGCCTCAGGGTAGATTCGTGCACACAACTCTTGCCGGGGAACGCGATGTCGAGACAAGGTCGAGAGGCGGGAGAGCACGTACAGAGAGGTTGCTGCATGACGGGGTAGATTGCGAGAGAAAGGATGCACGCGACGAGAGAGAGTTCTAGTTCGAGTCGAAGGGGAAGGGTGACGGGAGCTGCACCATGTTGTCGGAGAGATACCGACGAGTAGGTCTTCTCTCTGACCCCTCGTACACGCGTGGTTTATAGAACAGAGCACGATCGTGATTGCACATGCAGGCGCGGGCGCGAGTTCACGGGGAGGGGAGGGGCGGGAGGCAGCGGACTGTCTCGGCGCGCCGGAAAACTAACAGTCGCGGGTCATCGCGAGACCGAGTAAATTCTTAGAGGGGACGCGTGGCGCGAAGGTAGCGAGGGAATTAATATCCGCGAGGGGCCGCGAGGGGGAGAGTAGGAGAGAGAGAGAGATAAAGAAACGAGAGGTGGCGCGGAGTAGGAGAAAAACACTAAACCGGCGAAATTAGTAAACGCGAGCTGACCGCGAGGCAGGAAGGGAAAGAGAGAGAGAGGTGAGGCGACGGCGAGAGACGCGAGTTAGGGAAATATACAGAACGAAAATAATATCGGTAACGAGCGATAATAATATTAGATGCATTCGAAAGGATCGGACGACGCGAACGAATCCAACAGGCGCGAGTCAACCGCGACGAAGCGATGTAATTCGAGAATTCGAAAGTTCCAAAACACTCGAGCGGGTCGGGCGGTCGGGGGAGCGAGGCGACATAAACAAATAAATGCACGACGGGCGGGTGTTTACAGTTTCACGACTAGCTGCACGAACCGGCAATAAACAAGTAAAAGACGAGCAACGGGAAACACGCTCGACGGTAGAGGTAGAAAAAGAAAGAAATATCCATTAAACCGGAACAATAGAGTAGCGCAGGTAGACGGGTAGTGAGCGCTGGTAACGAGGCGAGCGCGCCGACACGGAGTCGGAAATAAAATCTTGCATGAACTCGCACGCCGGCACGCACTCGCGTGCTAGCGCGGGAGAGGCCGCGGAGGCGCGTCACATTTTTGAAAAGAACTCTGATCCGTGTCGACGCGCTGACTCTGCGTGCACCGCGGTCACCTTCAGTGCCGCGGCGGGAGCGCACCACCAGCAGCAACAATAGTAACAGCCACGATTCGAGGTAGAGAGGCGCACGGGTGCACAATCGGGGACAGGGAACCACCGCCGTGGTGGACGTAGAGACGAGACGCGGTGACGGGTTGCGCGACCAGTCGAGAGGAGGCGCGGTAGGCTCGTGGCGCGGGACAGCGACGGAGGCGCCGCCGCCAGGAGAACGAGCGATACCTTATACGGACAGCGCGGAGTAGATTCGGACGCGAGCGGTAAAACTCTGTTCGCGGACTCGCCTTGCTCGCCCGCTCAGTCGGGCCCGTTCGGGGAAGTTCGGAAACTCGGTACAAACAGAACGCGCGGCGGCGAAGGTGATCGACCGGCGGAGGTAGGGAAAGAGAGGGGTCGGGAGTAGACGAACGGCTCGGAGGAGGTAGAAAAGTAAAGCCAAGTTAAGTGGCCGGGCCCACGGCGCCGTCCTAGGATGGGTGACCGTGCGCGCCGGCGGCGAAAATATTAGAGCGTGACTAGGCCGGTCGGCCGCCTTCGCGCGCAGGCGATTTCCCACCCCCATCCAGCACGCGATGTCGCGCTAGGGTCAAACGGGGGATCGCGGGGGCGGTGAGAGGAGCGAGCATCACCGTCCGAGGTAGCGCGGGGAAATTTTTAGACACAATTAATAGCTGAAATTGCGTTAAAGCGGATGAGAGAGTCTCGAAAATCACTTACACCTCACCGCTGGGGGTAAAGTGGGTAAGAGAATCTCGGAGGATAGTTCGAACCGCGCGAAGCGGCAAACTTTTGCTAGCCAGATGCGAATTAGGGACAATAACGGGGAAAACACGTGTAACGGGAAAGTTGAAAAATACAAAACACTGAAGGGTACTCGAGGGAAAGCGTAGACAAAGAACCGTGACCGTAAAATCGTCGTGATGACTCGCAGATGGCCGCAGGGCCGAACACGTGCGTGCAACTCGAAATTTCCAATCTCTATTTTTCCTTACACTTCTTTCGCCTCGAAGACAAAGGGCGACCGTTGGCCGTGTACTTGACTCTCGTGACAGGCGTGTGACTTCGGGCAGAGCGTTGCTAAACAGACACTCGGGCGACGCAACGTCCCCGAGGAAAATTCCATCTCTTCGGAAATATCGCCTGGCAACGCGGGCCCCTTTTCCTCGTGCGTAAAGATGGCGGCTCCAGCGGCGGGGGTGGCAACGAGGCTCGTGCGCACCCTCGGCGGAGTTCGTCGGGGAGGGGGCACGAGGGACAGCCTCTGCCAGCGGACACGGCGGAGGCCTCGCTCAGTGCATCATAGTCTCGCGACCTTCACGCACTTCTTGCGATTCTCCAGCAATACACGCGTTGTCTCTCGAACATCGTCCGCGATCAGTAGTGAGCGTATACCAGTGACCGTTCCCTGGATTAGCGAATAGCCGAGCATCTGACTCTTGTTAGCGTATAAGCGAGCATCTGACTCTTGTTAGTGTATAAGCGAGCATCTGACTCTAGTTAGTGAATAAGTGAACATACTCCTCGAAGCCCGTATACGAGACCACGTCCGTTCGTTTCCAGCCCCACGTACGCCGAGTCGAGCCGGACCGTCGAGTCGCAGCGAGAAACCGAGGTAGGAACAGCCGCATTCTTAGGCGCGACAGGGACGCGATCGAGGGTGAACCGCGACACCCGCACACGACAGCCCCGTCTCTCTGACGGGATCAGTGCGATCAATGCTCATCCACTCGCTTAGGACCGAGTTGGATCGTACAGAGATCCTCGACGAGAGACGCATTGAGAGAAAAATTATTACAGCATGTGTAATAACGGTGGTGCAGGGGGCTTCGAGACGACACCTGGAGAATGCTTTCGAGCCTCAGGAAGGGAAGTCGTCAACGACCCTTCCACGATATTAGTTGAGAATAAAAGTAACAATACATTCGGTATTGGAAACTTTGTGGCTCGGAACGTCTCTGGGTGGAGTGCTCGAGGTGTCTTGTAGGGCCTCGGGAAACGCGATAAAATTTTAAGAATACTGTGCGTGTGAAACCTGTCTTTCGATTTCGCGGGGGGGAAGATTAGAAACTTTGATTCGACACGAAAGGTAGAGGAAATAAAATCACGGGATGCTGAAAGGATGGCGCCCACATTACGCTGCCCGAAAGGGTTAGAAAAATAGGGCGCTGTGCGGCAGGCAAACCGGCGATAACGCGAACCTTGTTCGAACAAAGTAGAGGTAAAGTCAAGCGACACGAGAATGTGTCGAGTAAGAGGAGGCTCTTCCAGCTATGCGATTAACAAAATCTTTCTGGGTGGGGCCTAGCCTCAGTGATGAGAGTTGGGATCACTTGGATCTACGGACTGCAGAGGGGCCGGGCGGTAGAAGCACGAGGTAGATTGCTCGAGGGGGAGGAGGCCGAGGGTGGCTGTTTCACGTTGCTACCGAGAGGCATGCGAGTAGAAGCGTTGCCCACCTCCTCACCCTGAGGGCCGTTGATCGGAGCGCGAGTAGAGAGTTAGAGTCAGCCGTCGGAGGAACGAGCCGAGAACCGGGGGCTCAGCCGACGAGCAGGGAGGGTTGCGAGGGCGGGGGGCGGCGGGCCTCTCGCACCTCAGGGTAGATTCGTGCACACAACTCTTGCCGGGGAACCCGTTGTCGAGACAAGGTCGAGAGGCGGGAGAGCACGTACAGAGAGGTTGCTGCATGACGGGGTAGATTGCGAGAGAAAGGATGCACGCGACGAGAGAGAGTTCTAGTTCGAGTCGAAGGGGAAGGGTGACGGGAGCTGCACCATGTTGTCGGAGAGATACCGACGAGTAGGTCTTCTCTCTGACCCCTCGTACACGCGTGGTTTATAGAACAGAGCACGATCGTGATTGCACATGCAGGCGCGGGCGCGAGTTCACGGGGAGGGGAGAGGCGGGAGGCAGCGGACTGTCTCGGCGCGCCGGAAAACTAACAGTCGCGGGTCGTCGCGAGACCGAGTAAATTCTTAGAGGGGACGCGTGGCGCGAAGGTAGCGAGGGAATTAATATCCGCGAGGGGCCGCGAAAGGGAGAGTAGGAGAGAGAGAGAGATAAAGAAACGAGAGGTGGCGCGGAGTAGGAGAAAAACACTAAACCGGCGAAATTAGTAAACGCGAGCTGACCGCGAGGCAGGAAGGGAAAGAGAGAGAGAGGTGAGGCGACGGCGAGAGACGCGAGTTAGGGAAATATACAGAACGAAAATAATATCGGTAACGAGCGATAATAATATTAGATGCATTCGAAAGGATCGGACGACGCGAACGAATCCAACAGGCGCGAGTCAACCGCGACGAAGCGATGTAATTCGAGAATTCGAAAGTTCCAAAACACTCGAGCGGGTCGGGCGGTCGGGGGAGCGAGGCGACATAAACAAATAAATGCACGACGGGCGGGTGTTTACAGTTTCACGACTAGCTGCACGAACCGGCAATAAACAAGTAAAAGACGAGCAACGGGAAACACGCTCGACGGTAGAGGTAGAAAAAAAGAAATATCCATTAAACCGGAACAATAGAGTAGCGCAGGTAGACGGGTAGTGAGCGCTGGTAACGAGGCGAGCGCGCCGACACGGAGTCGGAAATAAAATCTTGCATGAACTCGCACGCCGGCACGCACTCGCGTGCTAGCGCGGGAGAGGCCGCGGAGGCGCGTCACATTTTTAAAAGAACTCTGATCCGTGTCGGCGCGCTGACTCTGCGTGCACCGCGGTCACCTTCAGTGCCGCGGCGGGAGCGCACCACCAGCAGCAACAATAGTAACAGCCACGATTCGAGGTAGAGAGGCGCACGGGCGCACGATCGGGGACAGGGAACCACCGCCGTGGTGGACGTAGAGACGAGACGCGGGGACGGGTTGCGCGACTAGTCGAGAGGAGGCGCGGTAGGCTCGTGGCGCGGGACAGCGACGGAGGCGCCGCCGCCAGGAGAACGAGCGATACCTTGTACGGACAGCGCGGAGTAGATTCGGACGCGAGCGGTAAAACCCTGTTCGCGGACTCGCCTTGCTCGCCCGCTCAGTCGGGCCCGTTCGGGGAAGTTCGGAAACTCGGTAGAAACAGAACGCGCGGCGGCGAAGGTGATCGACCGGCTGAGGTAGGGAAAGAGAGGGGCCGGGAGTAGACGAACGGCTCGGAGGAGGTAGAAAAGTAAAGCCAAGTTAAGCGGCCGGGCCCACGGCGCCGTCCTGGGATGGGTGACCGTGCGCGCCGGCGGCGAAAATATTAGAACGTAACAAGGCCGGTCGGCCGCCTTCGCGCGCAGGCGATTTCCCACCCCCATCCAGCGCGCGGTGTCGTGCTAGGGTCAAACGGGGGATCGCGGGGGCGGTGAGAGGAGCGGGCATCACCGTCCGAGGTAGCGTGGGGAAATTTTTAGACACAATTAATAGCTGAAATTGCGTTAAAGCGGATGAGAGAATCTAGAAAAATCACTTACACCTCACCGCTGGGGGTAAAGTGGGTAAGAGAACCTCGGAGGATAGTTCGAACCGCGCGAAGCGGTAAACTTTTGCCAGCCAGATGCGAATTAGGGACAATAACGGGGAAAAACACGTGTAACGGGAAAGTTGAAAAATACAAAACACTGAAGGGTACTCGAGGGAAAGCGTAGACAAAGAACCGTGGCCGTAAAATCGTCGTGATGACTCACAGATGGCCGCAGGGCCGAACACGTGCGTGCAACTCGAAATTTCCAATCTCTATTTTTCCTTACACTTCTTTCGCCTCGAAGACAAAGGGCGACCGTTGGCCGTGTACTTGACTCTCGGGACAGGCGTGTGACTTCGGGCAGAGCGTTGCTAAACAGGCACTCGGGCGACGCAACGTCCCCGAGGAAAATTCCATCTCTTCGGAAATATCGCCTGGCAACGCGGGCCCTTTTTCTCTTGCGTAAAAATGGCGGCTCCAGCGGCGGGGGTGGCAACGAGGCTCGTGCGCACCCTCGGCGGAGTTCGTCGGGGAGGGGGCACGAGGGACAGCCTCTGCCAAGCGGACACAACGGAAAGAACGATGACCTTGTCGCGATAAAAACGTACTCTCTGAAATAGGGTAATGGTGACGGTGGTAGTGATAGTGATCGATGAATGAAGATGCATGAAAAGGAAGAGGGAAGAATGAAGATGGTGAAAGGGGAAGAGAAGGGGAACATGCATGGGTAAAAGGGTAAAGTAAGATATATATAAGGTAATTAGGATAAGAGAAAAAAAAAAAAGAAGGATAGTGTAAACATGTATGAATAGAAACAGAAGGGGTAGGGAAGGGAAAAGGGGAAAAGAGGGAATTTAGGAAAATAGCTATGATTAAATTTCTTTCTAGAATGGAGAGAGATCAAAAAGGAGTTAGCGGAGGACAAAAGCCAAAGGATATGGGAATAAGGCGGAAGACGAGACAGAGGCTTATCAAGGCATTCAAGTCCTTGGTGGAAATAGACATAGAAGCGGTAGCAGAGGAAATAAGAGGCAATAGGCAGCTAATGAAGCTTCTAGAAAGGGGAGAGAGGAGAGAAGAGACAAAGGAAAGCAGAGGAACACAGACGGAGGAAAGTAGGAAAGTAGGAAAGGGAGGTGGAACGGGAGGAGACACAGGAGGCGAAGGGGATAAAAAAGGAAAAAGGGAAATAGGGGATCACAAGGAATTCGGATCAAGATTCGAAGAAGTATGGAGAAAGGCAAAGCAAACAATGGAGGAGAGAAGAGGGAAAAAGGAGGCAGAAAGGAAGGTTACAAGGGATAACAAGGGAATGACAGAACGGGCAAAACAGGAGGATAGCAGCGGTTCATGGATCTCGCCAAGAGGAGATGAATACTGGAGGCGCATGTCGCAATGGGGAAACGCAGGCGGAGACAGGGGAGGCAGGATAAGGAAACAAGTGGAAAAGGAAGGGAAGGAAACGATAGGAGGAAGTAAAGGAAGGAAAGAAGGCGAGGGAAAGAGAATAGGAAGGAAAGAAGGAAGAAAAGACGAAGGAATCATAACAGGATGGGAAGAAAGAGTAGTGGGGATAACAAGAGAAGAGCAGGAAAGGAAGGTGCGAGAATGGCTGGGGAGATTCCATGGGAGTGTGGGAGATAGCGAAAGGAAGAGAGAGGAGGGTGAAAACGAAGGAAATAGAGGAATAAAAGGATATGAAAACATGGAGGAAACAAGAAGAACAACAAGAGGAAAGGAGGAAGGGGAGAGCACAGAGAAGAGAAAGAAGGAAACGAGTAAGGGCAGACAAGAAGAGGTCTTTGATAGCCTTAAAAGGTTATACCCGAACGTCACGTTCGAATGGGGAGGAGAAGGTAGGAAAGAGGACAAGAGA
This sequence comes from Calliopsis andreniformis, assembly GCF_051401765.1. Taxonomy (NCBI): domain Eukaryota; kingdom Metazoa; phylum Arthropoda; class Insecta; order Hymenoptera; family Andrenidae; genus Calliopsis; species Calliopsis andreniformis. The sequence goes on from NW_027480423.1 coordinate 30,795,399, forward strand.
GAGGGAAGGCCGAAGGAGGAAAGAAAGGAAGAGGAAGGAAAGGAAAGCAAGGACGGGCCCAGGATAGAAGGTTTACAAGGACTAAAAGAAATAAGGGTAGTAGCAAGGAGGTGTGATAAAAAGGAAAGGGAGGTAGGAAACAAGAAAGAAGAAGAAAAAGATAAGGAAGAAGCAGGAATAGGAAAAGAAGAGGATGCCGGAGATCTGGAAAAAGAAAAAGGAAAAGAAAAGGGACAGCAGAAGGGGGATGAAGTAAGAAAGGGGGGAAAAAGAAGAAGATCCAAGGAAGAGAGAAGGAAACTGGAAGAAGAGTTATTCGGAGTAATAACAGAAGACGAAGAAGAGGGAAAGAGGAAAAGAGGAACAGAGGATAATATGAAGGAATCACCAATTCTGGGAAAGAGAAGGAGACAGCATAAGAAGGAAGGGAGGGGGAAGCTGGAGTAGCGGAAGGAGGGGAAGGAAGGAATAAAAAGATTTACACAAATAGGTGGGAACACAAACAAGAAGGGAGGATAGGCTAAGTCGAAATAGAAATAGTATATTGTATTATATTATGTTAAAAAAAAAAAATCTCTCTAAAACATAGGCATATAGATGCATAGGTATAAATGTAGGTATGTATATGGACATGTATACGGGTAGGCATATGTGTATAGTATGTATGTATAGAAAAAGAGAGAAAAAAAAAAAGGAAAAAAAAAAAATAAATAATAATAATAAGAAAACACTGAAGAATAAGACAAGGCAAGAAAGGGTGGGTAGAAAAGGATAAGGGATAAAGAGAGTTAGATAAAATAGGGTAACGAATGGGGGGACGATTGAAGGGAACCAGGAATAAAGGGACTTAGGAGGAGGGAGGCATGAAGTGGGAGGGGATGTATGGAATGACAGGATATAGGGACATAATGAGCATAAGCATAGTGTTAAAATGACAATAAGGATAGCATTAGAAAAAGAAAAAATATAAATATAAATAATACAATAACAATAATAAATAATAATAGAAATAACTACAAGGGCAATAATATTAATAATATTAATAATAATAATAAGGGAACAAAAGATGAAGTGACATTATATATAAAAATTTTTTTTCCTTTTCCTTTTAGATGGACATCGACACAGATGATTGCATAATGCAGGTGGAGGAGGGGAAGTACATGGAAGAAGAAATGGAAATAGGGGCGGAGGAGGAAGAGGAGCTCATGAAAGAGATTGAGATGGAGGAAAAGAAGCAAGAGGAGGAAGAAAAGGAAAGGCTCGAAAAGGAGCGAAAACAGAAGCGGGAGGAAATAAAAGAAGGCAGAAAGGAAGACAGGGGGAAGGAAGGGCCTAAGGTGAGGTCGATAGAGGTATGGGGAGGGAGAAAGGAGATAACACGGGAAGTCGGGGGGGAAGAAGAACCGATTCCCTCCACGTCTAAACAGGCAGCATTGAGAGAATTGATGCAAGGCAAACTTTTACTCCCTCCCAGGGGCGGAGACGGTAAAGGGAAGAGGAAACTAGAAAAGGAAAAGGAGAAGAAGAAATTTGTGGGAAGAAACCTGATGATGGACGCCTTCTTCGGGGTGAATAGAGGCGACAGGAAGTGGGGATGGGAAATCAGGGGGGATGACGGCAAGCCCAGGGAAGAGATAATAGTAATTATAGATGAATCAGAGGAGGGCGAAGAAGGGGCGAGGAAAAGGAAAATAAAAGAAAAAGAAAAAGAGGAGAACAAAAACAAAAACAAGAAAGAAGAAGGGAAGGAAACAGACGGGAAAGAAGAAGGAGAAAGAAGAGAGACAGGAGACGGAAAGCAGGAAACACAAGGAAGAGAGGAGAGGGGAAAAACGGAGCGAGTTGAGGAAAGGGAGGAGAGTCACGAAAAAGAGGAGAAGAAGGATATAAGGGAACAGGAAGGGAAAGAGGAAGAAGAGAGACAGGAGGAACAGGAGCAAAATGCGAGAGGGAAGAGATTGAAATTTAAGATAGACGACGAAAGGATTGAGGACAAAGAAGGGGAAAAAGGAAAAGTTAGGAAGGATAGGGTAAGGGAAGACAGAGGAAAAAGCAGGGAGGTCAAGTTCTGCGTGGTGCCAAGGGAATATCCGGCGAAAAAGCTCTCTAGGGCGGACATGGACCAGGTCCTGTCCATTGTGGCCCTAGAGAGCTTGGAAAGGAACAGAAGGATCCACATAAAACGAACAGGCCTCATGAATGGAGGCCTGTTAATCGACGGAAAAGATGAGAAGGCAAAAAATTTTTATGAAGAACTGACAGGGGAAGGAAGGAAATTGGCGGGAATGGACCTAAGGGTGGAGGATCCGGAGGTACTAAATCGTAGAATAAAGGTCATAGCATCAGTCGGCCTGCAGTCGTTGAAGGGGGAATCAATCCCCAAGCTATTAAAATTTGATACCCCGGCTATAAGGGTGGCAGATTGGCGACTAGTAAAAGAAGGCGGACCACTAGGACGGGGAAGGGATTTTGTGTTCGAAGTGGGTCCACGAACATTCAGGACCCTTCAACAACGGGAAATGAGACTGCCCATAGGAGGGGGAGTGGCGAAAGTAGCCTTCATACCGGTGAAGGGAAAAAACGAGTAAGAGAAGAGAGAAGAAGGGGATAGGAAAAAAAAAAAAAAAAAAAAAAAAAAAAAAAAAAAAAAAAAGAAGAAGAAGCGTAATATAATATAGGAATAGATATAGAAATTAGATGTAAGTAACCTTGTAAACTTAGAAGTAAGAAGAACCTTGTAAATTTAAAAAAAAAAAAAAAAAAAAAAAAAAAAAAAAAAAAAAAAAAGAAAGAGAGAGAGGGAAGGAGAGGAAAGAAGGGAGAGGAGGAGGAAAGAATAAATAAAGAAAGAGATGAAGAGAAATAGGAGGTTTTCTTTTCCTTATAAACCAAAAAAAAAAAAAAAAAAAGAAAGAAGAGGAGAGGGAAGGAGGAATAGGAATTCGGGAGGGGGGGGAGGGGAATGAACGAGGACGGATGAGTGGGTCTGGGTTAGGTCTGGGTTAGGTCTGGGTTAGGTCTGGGTTAGGTCTGGGTTAGGTCTGGGTTAGGTCTGGGTTAGGTCTGGGTTAGGTCTGGGTTAGTCCTGGGCGACTTCAATGCCAAGTCTACGGCTTGGGGTTGTCCCAGGACAGACGCGAGGGGACAAACGGTGCTGGAATGGGCGGCGGGCGTGGGGCTCCTACTCCTCAACAGGGGCTCCGCAAGCACATGCGTGCGGTGGCAGGGCGAATCGATAGTCGACCTATCATGGGCGACGCCCTGCGCCGCGCGCTGTGTCACTGGGTGGAGGGTGGCGGAGGAGGTGGAATCGCTTAGCGACCACCTCCATGTGCTGATGCACATCTCCGCCGAAAACCCCCACCCAGCCCGTCGCCCCAGGGGCGGACAGCCGCCCCGCAGATGGGCCGCCAAAAGGATGGACGAGGACGCGCTGATGGCCGCCTCCCTCGCGATGGCCTGGCCGGAGCCGCCGGCTGGGCCCGTCGCGGACGTCGACAGCGAGGCAGTATGGTTCCGGGAGTCTCTGGCGGCGGTCTGCGACGCCGCCATGCCCCGGACCGGAAAGCCTCGCAAGCGGGCCGTGTACTGGTGGTCGGGCGAAATCGCCGCCTTGCGCGCTGCAAGGGTGGCAGCCCGACGCCGCTTCACCAGGGCCCGCAGACGTGCCAACCGCGACGTCGCGAGGGAACAATCGCTATACGAGGGCTACCGAGAGGCAACGGTGGCCCTCCAGGCGGCCATCAAAAAGGCCAAGTCCGAGGCCTGGCGCGAGCTCCTAGACTCGCTAGACCGTGACCCATGGGGGCGTCCGTACAGAATTGTACTAGGGCGGTTGCGCCCTGCGGCGCCCCCGGTCACGGCGAGTCTCGACCCCCCCATTCTCCGGCGTGTCGTGGACACACTCTTTCCGGTCGATCCGGAGGAGCCACGGCCGCCGGAGCCGGCGGACCCGACCACCTGGTCCGCCGAATTGGGGGTCACGCAAGGGGAGCTCGCTGCCGCCGTCCGTCGCTTAGGGGTGCGCGACACCGCCCCCGGCCCGGACGGAGTGCCCGGACGTGCCTTAAAAAGGGCACTGCGCGTCCTCGGGCCCCGGCTGCTCAGCCTATTTAATGGCTGTTTGCAGTCGGGGCGGGTACCGCTTCTGTGGAAGCGAGGGCGGATGGTCCTCGTCCCAAAGAAAGGCAAGCCTGCGGATTCACCCTCCGCGTACCGGCCCATCTGCCTCCTCGACGAAGTCGGAAAACTGTTCGAGCGTGTGCTCGCACGCCGACTCGAGGAGGCAGTGTCCCGTGACGGTCCCGGCATAGCCGACTGTCAGTTCGGCTTCCGTGGGGGAAGATCGACGCTAGACGCGATCGATCGCGTCAAATCCCTCACGGACACGGCCGTCTCCCAGGGTGGGGTTGCGTTGGCGATCAGTTTAGATATCGCCAACGCATTTAACTCCCTGCCCTGGGGGGCAATAAGGGTGGCACTCCGAGAACACGGGGTGCCGCCCTACCTCCAGGCCGTGATGTCGGATTACCTGCGGGACAGGGAAATCGAATTCCCGGGCCGGAACAACACCCAGCGGAGGGTACTCAGCCGGGGCGTGCCTCAGGGTTCCGTGTTAGGACCACTCCTATGGGACCTGGGGTACGACTCCGTGCTCCGCGGGCCCCTCCCCACCGGCGCGAGCGTTGTCTGTTACGCCGACGACACGCTCATAGTCGCCGTGGGGAGGGATTGGACGAGGACTGTCCGCCTGGCCGAGATGGCCGTGGCACTGGTCGTCGCCAGGATCCGAGCCTTGGGGCTCCAGATCTCGCCGCAAAAGACGGAGGTAGTCTGGTTTCACGGGCTGCCTCTGTCGCGGCGTGCGCCCCAGGCTCGGGTCTGGGTGGGTGATGCCCCCATCCAGGTCGGGGGAAGGTTTAAGTACCTCGGCCTGGAAATGACAGCCGCTGGCGCTTCGAGGAGCACTTCGACCGTCTGGTCCCCCGGGTTGTGGCGACGTCGACCATGCTTGGCCGACTCTTGCCCAACCTAGGGGGGCCCAACGCGAAGGTACGCCGCCTGTATGTGGGAGTGGTGCGGGCGTTGGCCCTATACGGATGTCCCGTGTGGGCCCGCGGCCCGGTGGTCAGCCGGAGCGCGCGGTGCAAATTGCGCCGCGTGCAGAGGCTAATGGCCATCCGGGTCGTGCGTGGCTACCGCACCCTACCCCACGAAACGGCGGCGGTTCTGGCGGGTGTCGTCCCCTTCGACATCCAGGCGGAGGCACACGCCGATGTATATCGGCGTCTGCAAGCCCTCCGTCTGGACGGGGACGCCCCGCCGGACGCGACGGTCGAGGCAGAGATGAGGCGCCAGTCCCAACGATCCGCCCGCGAAATATGGCGGCGTCAGCTCCAGCGGAGCGGCGCCGACCGACAGCGGGCGGTAGGGGCGGTCCTGCCCAGCTTTGACAGCTGGCTGGACCGTAGGCATGGTGGGCTCACCTACCGCATGACCCAGGTGCTCTCCGGGCACGGATGCTTCGGGGAGTACCTGGCGAAAATAGGTGCCGAGGCGACGGCCATGTGCCACCAGTGCGGCGCGGAGCAGGACTCCGCGCAACACGCGCTGGAAGAGTGTCCCGCCTTTGCGGCTCAAAGGCGGGCGCTCCGGAGGGAGATGGGTGGCGACCTCTCCCTCCGAGCCGTGGTAGCCGCGATCGCTGGCGATCGCGGCGCCTGGCAAGCGTTCGCCTCCTTCTGTGAGGACATCATTACCCGGAAGGAGGCGGACGAGCGCGAGCGGGAGGCCGCAGACCCCGCTCGCGCAGAAAGAAGAGGGGCGCGTCGGGCAGCGGGGCGGCGGTTACGTGCCGCCCCAGTCACAGGTGGGGCTGGTCCCCCCTGACTCTGTCCGCGCGTCTCTCGGCCGGGCGGAAACGTAATCCGTCCGGCACAAACAGGCGGCTCCCGCGCATAATGCCGCGGCGGGCTCGGCCATTGAGCCCGTCAGCCGCGCGCGGGACCGCCAGGGCCTGAGGTCACCGGGTTGGGGACCCGGTGGCCTCCTGTCAAAAGGCCCAGAAGGGGCGTCGTCGAGGGCGTGGCCCTCTCGGCGGCGCCAATCCCAAACGGGAAAACGAAGTGGTCGCGGGCGCTGGGCGCGTAGCGTGAGGCGTCCGCGGCCACGTGGGGAGGTTAAACTCCCCACCGAAGAAGGCACTCCGCCGCGCTGGTAGCGGCGGAGGTAGCGCGGGGGGCTCCGGTAGTGTTCGAAAGAGTTCCCGGAGTCCCCCTCATGCGCTGAAGATGGCCACCGTGGAGTTTTAGTGGGTGCAAGCCCCACACTACCCCGGGATTCCCCCATCCCGGGGTGTGCGTTAGGCATTTCTCCACGTTAAAAAAAAAAAAAAAATGGGATGGGGACACGAGGGCTGGAAGGGTCTCGTCCGGGCACGTCTGCCTTGGCGAGAACTCCGATGGAGCTGATGTTCCACCAACACCCTGACGAGCTTGCTCGCCAGGTGAGGGGAATTTCGGCGAAGTTGGGGGCCCGACTGGCTCAAGACCACTCACCGCACCTCCACGTGGGGTCCCTGGACCTCCGCCCCAGTAGTTGGTACTCGCTTGCGAGTGCCAATTTGCTGGACGCGGAGGACGAACGCGGTGAGCTGGCAACGGGATGGAACATCGACGACGACTCTGGCAAGTCAGATGGGCGTTTTGGGTACGGGCCCACCCGCAAGAGGGTATCGGTTAATGGACATGACAACGAAAGGCAATAACGTTTACGGTGCAGGGGGCGTCGGATCCCCCAGTACCGGCGCGGATGGGAGTGGCCGACCGGGCTCCCCCGCGTCGTCATCCATCGACCGGGAGAACGCAGTGGTGGACCACCGGGCCACTGCGTTCAGCACAACGACTGGTGAAGAGGCGTCCGGGGCAGGCACATCGTCTGTCCCGGCGTCTACTTCGACGAACAACGCACCCAGGGTCGTTAGCGAGGTGATCCTCGCGCGCCCTGTGGTGCGCTTGGAGCGGCTGCCGGGGCCGAGTTCCGGCCGCAGCCGCGGGAAGTCTCCGTGGCGTTCCTCGTCCGTGGGAATTACGGATGACGACGGGTGGGACTCCGCCAGTTCGGCGGGTTCCATCCGGTCCGTCCGGCTTACGCGCGCCCCACGACCAACGGGGAAAAAACGCGGTCGTCCCCCGACCACCGGGGACTACGTCGGTCTGGCCGAGGCGAAGCGTCAGCTTATCCAGCTGACGCTGCAAGAGCGCCAACTAAGGGAGGAGATAAATGCCGAGGACCCTGCGGTGCCGGCGCCGCCTATTTCAAGATCCTGCGAGCCCATACGGGAGGATGAGCTCGCAGAGGAAATGCGCCACGCCCCAACCACCGACCTCGGGGCTAGGATCTTCGAGGGGTCCGAAACCATTTTAAAAGTTGCTAAGTGTAGCAATAACTTGAAGGGGTCCATGGTACGCCAGCTACGAATGGCGGCCATCACCATTCGCCAGGCCGCGGTAGAGCAGACGAAGAGATCGAGGATCACAGACCGCGAGGCCGAGCTCGAACGCGTCGTGGCGCAGCTCAATACACGCGTCGTCGAGCTGGAGGCCCGCCTTATGAGCCGCACCTCCTCGGCTCGCCGCGCGTCGCCGCCGAGGGAAAAAACCCCTCCGGCGGCGCCAACTCCACCACCACCGCCGCGGCCTCCAACGCCACCGACTCCCCCAACACCGAGGGTCCTACGGCAGCTCCCTGCCAGCCGCGGGTCTTCGGGTCAACCACCCGACCCGCCTCGCCAGGACCCCCTCGCCGGCGTCGAGGGACTCATTCGGCGCCTCTGCGGGGAAATGGAGGAGCGGCTTGCGGCGCGCCTGGGCGCGCCACCACCACCACCTCATGGCCGCAAACCGGCGAGTTACGCCGCTGCCTCGCGGGCACGTCCCACAGACGTGCCGCGCGACTCACCGCGCCCGGCTCCGGTTGCGGCGCCGACACGGTCCCGTGCAGCCGCGCCCGCTCCTGCTGCGGCACCCCCGCGGACACCTGTGGCCGCACCCGCGACCGGTGCACTGACCGCCACACAAAAGAGGCGAGCAAGGCGACAGAGGAAGAAGCAAAGGGAGGCAGCGGTCCATAGGGCCGCTGTCCCTCCAGCTGCGACACGCCGCGCCGCCCCCCTCTGTCGCCCGTGCTGTTGCACCTCCGGCGGCACCCAAGAAGAAGGCGGCACAGACGAACTCAAAGCCGCCCGCTGCGGCTCTGCCGAGGACCCGCAGTCAGCGCCGCGGTAAGGCAACCACGAGCGCGCGTCCACCACAACCCGGCCCAAAACCGGTCATACCCGCTCCCTCCCGCCCCCCTGTCGACGCTTGGTCAAGAGTGGTCGGCAGGAAGGAGAGGCGGAAGCTTGCGGCCGCGGAGCGTGCACGCGCTGCTCCCGCGCCGCCGACCAGTGCGCCCAAAAAGGCGCCGCGCGTGCGTCCGCCCCGCGCACCAAAAAGGGCAGCGGTCAGCTTGACCCTGCCCCCCGGCAGCGCCATGACCTACGCTGAGGTCATGGCGCGCGCGGTGGCGGGCGTACGCCTACAAGAAGTCGGCATAACCGACTTGAAATATAGAAAGGGCCGCACGGGGTCCTCCATTCTGGAGGTCCCCGGCCCAGAGAGCGCGCTCTGCGCCGACCGTCTCAGCCAGAGGTTGGCAGAAGTTTTCCGCGGCACGGACGTCAAAGTATCCGGGCCCGTCAAATGCGCCGAAGCGCGCATAAGCGGCCTGGACGAGTCCGTGACCGCGGAGGCGGTGGCGGCCGCCGTCGCAGGTACCGCCGGTTGTCGCGCGGACGAAGTCCGCACCGGCGTAGTCCGCCGATCCGCGTCCGGGCTGGGCACCATTTGGATACGGTGCCCAGTCGCGGCCATGAACAAGGTCGTGGCCGCCGGACGCATACGGGTCGGTTGGACGTCGGCGAGGGTCGAGCCTCTGGCTGCACGTCCCCAGCGGTGCTACAAGTGCCTAGAGCTGGGGCACGTGCAGCAAAAATGCCCAGTAGAGGCAGATCGCCGCGCCAGGTGCTACACCTGTGGTGGTACCGACCACATGGCGCGGCAGTGCTCGGCCCCGCCGAAATGCCCGGTCTGCGCCGACCTGGGCCGCCCAGCCAATCACAGGCTGGGCGCTAAGGCCTGCGCGCCGCCACCGCCGCGACGAGGGAGGGAACCTCCCCCAACAACCGGGGCGTCCGGCCAAGTTGGTCCGGCCGCCTCGGCAACGAGGGACAAGGAGGAATCACGGGCACCCGAGCCCGAACAGACGGAAGGAGGATCCGGCCGTGGGGAGGCCATGGAAATGGCCTAAAATTCACCCCCACGGCCAAAATACTCCAAGCCAACCTCAACCACTCGGCCGCGTCGCAGGACCTTCTGCAGCAGACGTTGGCCGAGCTTGGTGTGGGGTTGGCCGTCGCGGCGGAGCCATACAGGGTACTCGACCGCCCAAATTGGGCGGGAGATGCCCTCGGCTCCGTCGCGATTATCGCCGACGGCTCCGCGGCCCTCTGCGCTTTCGCGCATGGCCGCGGGTATGTCGCGGCGACCTACGGCGGCCTAGCGGTGGTAGGCATCTACGCCCCGCCCAGTGCCCCCCTCGCGACGTTTGAGCGGCTGCTGGACGAGGTCAGGGACGTAGTGTCCCGCTCTCCAGTCAGCCGCACCTTAGTCCTGGGCGACTTCAATGCCAAGTCTACGGCTTGGGGTTGTCCCGGGACAGACGCGAGGGGACAAACGGTGCTGGAATGGGCGGCGGGCGCGGGGCTCCTACTCCTCAACAGGGGCTCCGCAAGCACATGCGTGCGGTGGCAGGGCGAATCGATAGTCGACCTATCATGGGCGACGCCCTGCGCCGCGCGCTGTGTCACCGGGTGGAGGGTGGCGGAGGAGGTGGAATCGCTTAGCGACCACCTCCATGTGCTGATGCACATCTCCGCCGAAAACCCCCACCCAGCCCGTCGCCCCAGGGGCGGACAGCCGCCCCGCAGATGGGCCGCCAAAAAGATGGACGAGGACGCGCTGATGGCCGCCTCCCTCGCGATGGCCTGGCCGGAGCCGCCGGCTGGGCCCGTCGCGGACGTCGACAGCGAGGCAGTATGGTTCCGGGAGTCTCTGGCGGCGGTCTGCGACGCCGCCATGCCCCGGACCGGAAAGCCTCGCAAGCGGGCCGTGTACTGGTGGTCGGGCGAAATCGCCGCCTTGCGCGCTGCAAGGGTGGCAGCCCGACGCCGCTTCACCAGGGCCCGCAGACGTGCCAACCGCGACGTCGCGAGGGAACAAACGCTATACGAGGGCTACCGAGAGGCAACGGTGGCCCTCCAGGCGGCCATCAAAAAGGCCAAGTCCGAGGCCTGGCGCGAGCTCCTAGACTCGCTAGACCGTGACCCATGGGGGCGTCCGTATAGGATCGTCTTAGGGCGATTACGCCCTGCGGCGCCCCCGGTCACGGCGGGTCTCGACCCCCCCATTCTCCGGCGTGTCGTGGACACACTCTTTCCGGTCGATCCGGAGGAGCCACGGCCGCCGGAACCGGCGGACCCGACCACCTGGTCCGCCGAGTTGGGGGTCACGCAAGGGGAGCTCGCTGCCGCCGTCCGTCGCTTGGGGGTGCGCGACACCGCCCCCGGCCCGGACGGAGTGCCCGGACGTGCCTTAAAAAAGGCACTGCGCGTCCTCGGGCCCCGGCTGCTCAGCCTATTTAACGGCTGTTTGCAGTCGGGGCGGGTACCGCTTCCGTGGAAGCGAGGGCGGATGGTCCTCGTCCCGAAGAAAGGAAAGCCCGCGGATTCACCCTCCGCGTACCGGCCCATCTGTCTCCTCGATGAAATCGGCAAACTATTCGAGCGTGTGCTCGCCCGCCGAATCGAGGAGGCAGTGTCCCGTGACGGTCCCGGCATAGCCGACTGTCAGTTCGGCTTCCGTGGGGGAAGATCGACGCTCGACGCGATCGATCACGTCAAATCCCTCACGGACACGGCCGTCTCCCGGGGTGGGGTTGCGTTGGCGATCAGTCTTGATATCGCCAACGCATTTAACTCCCTGCCCTGGGGGGCAATAAGGGTGGCACTCCGAGAACACGGGGTGCCGCCCTACCTCCAGGCCGTGATGTCGGATTACCTGCGGGACAGGGAAATCGAATTCCCGGGCCGGAACAACACCCAGCGGAGGGTACTCAGCCGGGGCGTGCCTCAGGGTTCCGTTTTGGGACCACTCCTATGGGACCTGGGGTACGACTCCGTGCTCCGCGGGCCCCTCCCCACCGGCGCGAGCGTTGTCTGTTACGCCGACGACACGCTCATAGTCGCCGTGGGGAGGGATTGGACGAGGGCTGTCCGCCTGGCCGAGATGGCCGTGGCACTGGTCGTCGCCAGGATCCGAGCCTTGGGGCTCCAGATCTCGCCGCAAAAGACGGAGGTAGTCTGGTTTCACGGGCTGCCTCTGTCGCGGCGTGCGCCTCAGGCTCGGGTCTGGGTGGGTGATGCCCCCATCCAGGTCGGGGGAAGGTTTAAGTACCTCGGCCTGGAAATCGACAGCCGCTGGCGCTTCGAGGAGCACTTCGACCGTCTGGTCCCCCGGGTTGTGGCCACGTCGACCATGCTTGGTCGACTACTGCCCAACCTAGGGGGACCCAACCAGAAGGTACGCCGCCTCTATGTGGGAGTGGTGCGGGCCATGGCCCTGTACGGATGTCCCGTGTGGGCCCGCGGCCCGGTGGTCAGCCGGAGCGCGCGGTGCAAATTGCGCCGCGTGCAGAGGCTAATGGCCATCCGGGTCGTGCGTGGCTACCGCACCCTACCCCACGAAACGGCGGCGGTTCTGGCGGGTGTCGTCCCCTTCGACATCCAGGCGGAGGCACACGCCGATGTATATCGGCGTCTGCAAGCCCTCCGTCTGGACGGGGACGCCCCGCCGGACGCGACGGTCGAGGCAGAGATGAGGCGCCAGTCCCAAAGATCCGCCCGCGAAATATGGCGGCGTCAGCTCCAGCGGAGCGGCGCCGACCGACAGCGGGCGGTAGGGGCGGTCCTGCCCAGCTTTGATAGCTGGCTGGACCGTAGGCATGGTGGGCTCACCTACCGCATGACTCAGGTGCTCTCCGGGCACGGATGCTTCGGGGAGTACCTGGCGAAAATAGGTGCCGAGGCGACGGCCATGTGCCACCAGTGCGGCGCGGAGCAGGACTCCGCGCAACACGCGCTGGAAGAGTGTCCCGCCTTTGCGGCTCAAAGGCGGGCGCTCCGGAGGGAGATGGGTGGCGACCTCTCCCTCCGAGCCGTGGTAGCCGCGATCGCTGGCGATCGCGGCGCCTGGCAAGCGTTCGCCTCCTTCTGTGAGGACATCATGACCCGGAAGGAGGCGGACGAGCGCGAGCGGGAGGTCGCAGACCCCGCTCGCGCAGAAAGAAGAGGGGCGCGTCGGGCGGCGGGGCGGCGGTTACGTGCCGCCCCAGTTACAGGTGGGGCTGGTCCCCCCTGACCTGCTCGCGCGTCCCTCGGCCGGGCGGAGCCATTATCCGCCCGGCACTAACAGGCGGTTCCCGCGCATTATGCCGCGGCGGGCTCGGCTACTGGGCCCGTCAGCCGCGCGCGGGACCGCCAGGGCCTGAGGTCACCGGGTTGGGGACCCGGTGGCCTCCTGTCAAAAGGCCCAGAAGGGGCGTCGTCGGGGGTGTGGCCCTCTCGGCGGCGCCAATCCCAGAAAGGGATAAATAAGTGGTCGCGGGCGCTGGGCGCGTAGCGCGAGGCGTCCGCGGCCACGTGGGGAGGTTACACTCCCCACAGAAGATGGCACTCCGTCGCGCTGGTAGCGGCGGAGGTAGCGCGGGGGGGCTCCGGTAGTGTTCGCAAGAGTTCCCGGAGTCCCCCTCATGCGCTGAAGATGGCCACCGTGGAGTTTTAGTGGGTGCAAGCCCCACACTACCCCGGGATTCCCCCATCCCGGGGTGTGCGTTAGGCATTTCTCCACGTTAAAAAAAAAAAAAAAAAAAAAAAAAAATGGGTTGGGGACACGAGGGCTGGAAGGGTCTCGTCCGGGCACGTCTGCCTTGGCGAGAACTCCGATGGAGCTGATGTTCCACCAACACCCTGACGAGCTTGCTCGCCAGGTGAGGGGAATTTCGGCGAAGTTGGGGGCCCGACTGGCTCAAGACCACTCACCGCACCTCCACGTGGGGTCCCTGGACCTCCGCCCCAGTAGTTGGTACTCGCTTGCGAGTGCCAATTTTCTGGACGCGGAGGACGAACGCGGTGAGCTGGCAACGGGATGGAACAACGCTGACGACATTGGCAAGCAGGACGGGCGTCTTGGGTACGGGCCCACCCGCAAGAGGGTATCGGTTAATGCAACATGACGACACAAGGAACCAACGTTTACGGTGCAGGGGGCGTCGGATCCCCCAGTACCGGCGCGGATGGGAGTGGCCGACCGGGCTCCCCCGCGTCGTTAACCGACTACCGGGAGAATGCAGTGGTGGACCACCGGGCCACTGTATTCAGCTCTGCAACTGGTGAAGAGGCGTCCGGGTCAGGCAGATCGTCTGCACCGGCGTCTGCTTCGACGTCTGGCGCACCCAGGGTCGTTAGCGAGGTGATCCTCGCGCGCCCTGTGGTGCGTCTAGAGCGGCTGCCGGGACCGAGTTCCGGCCGCAGCCGCAAAAAGTCACCGTGGCGGTCCTCGTCCGTTGGAATTACGGACGATGACGGTTGGGACTCCGCAAGTTCCGCCGGTTCCATCCGGTCCGTCCGGTTGACGCGCGCACCACGACCGACGGCCAAAAAGCGCGGTCGTCCCCCGACCACCGGGGACTACGTCGGCCTCGCCGAGGCTAAGCGTCAGCTGATACAGCTGACGCTACAGGAGCGCCAGCTTAGGGACGAAATGGAGGCCGAGGACCCGACCATCATGGCGCCTCCATTCTCGAAATCGTGCGAGCCGATTCGGGAAGACGACCTAGCCGAAGAGATGCGGCACGCCCCGTCTACCGACCTGGGCGCTCGGATCTTCGAGGGGTCGGAGACCATATTGAAGGTGGCAAAGTGTTCGAACCACCTCAAGGGTTCCATGGTTCGCCAACTGCGCGTCGCGGCACTTACTATCCGCCAGGCCGCGGTGGAACAAGCTAAGCGGTCTAAAATAACAGACCGCGAGGCCGAGCTCGAGCGCGTAGTTGCGCAGCTCAACACGCGCGTGGCCGAGCTCGAGGCGAGACTTATGGGTCGCACATCCCCGGCCCGCCGCCCATCGCCGCCGAGGATGAAAACGCCTCCGGCTGCGCCGCCTCCACCACCGCCGCGGCCACCAACGCCACCAACCCCTCCGGCACCAACATCGCCGAGGGTGCAACGTCAGCGGCCCGTCACCCGCCGGTCAGAGGGACCACCAGCAGACCCGCCTTATCAGGACCCCCTCGCCAGGGTCGAGGGCTTGATACGCCGCCTCTGCGGCGAGATGGAGGAACGTCTCGCGGCCCGCCTGGGAGCGCCGCCTCCACCTCCACCTCCGTCCGCCGCGCGCGGAACGGCGAGCTACGCCGCTACCACACGGGCGCGTCTTGCGCGCCCGCCGCGCGACCCACCGCGCCCCGCCTCAGTTGCGGTGCCGCCGCGGACGCGTGCGGCCGCGCCCGCTCCGGCCGCGACTGCCCCCGCCACAGGGGGACTGACGCCAACGCAAAGGAGGCGTGCAAGGCGGCAAAGAAAGAAAGAAAGGGAGGCGGCGGGACGTAAGGCCGCTGTACCTCCAGCTGCAACCCGCCGCGCCGCCCCTCCTGACGCTTGCCACGCCGCCCATCCTGTCGCCCGCACTGCGCCGACCACGGCGGCGCAGAAGAGGGCCACAACGCAGCCCGCTGCGGCCCCGCCGAGGACCCGCAGCCAACGCCGCGGTAAGGCAACCACGAGCGCGCGTCCACCACAACCCGGCCCAAAACCGGTCATACCCGCTCCCTCCCGCCCCCCTGTCGACACTTGGTCAAGAGTGGTCGGCAGGAAGGAGAGGCGGAAGCTTGCGGCCGCGGAGCGTGCACGCGCTGCTCCCGCGCCGCCGACCAGTGCGCCCAAAAAGGCGCCGCGCGTGCGGCCGCCCCGCGCACCAAAAAGGGCAGCGGTCAGCTTGACCCTGCCCCCCGGCAGCGCCATGACCTACGCTGAGGTCATGGCGCGCGCGGTGGCGGGCGTACGCCTACAAGAAGTCGGCATAACCGACTTGAAATATAGAAAGGGCCGCACGGGGTCCTCCATTCTGGAGGTCCCCGGCCCAGAAAGCGCGGTATGCGCCGACCGCCTCAGCGAGAGGTTAACAGAAGTATTCCGCGGCACGGACGTGAAAGTGTCCAGGCCCGTAAAATGCGCCGAAGCGCGCATAAGCGGCCTGGACGAGTCCGTGACCGCGGAGGCGGTGGCGGCCGCCGTCGCAGGTACAGCCGGTTGTCGCGCGGACGAAGTCCGCACCGGCGTAGTCCGCCGATCCGCGTCCGGGCTGGGCACCATTTGGATACGGTGCCCAGTCGCGGCCATGAACAAGGTCGTGGCCGCCGGACGCATACGGGTCGGTTGGACGTCGGCGAGGGTCGAGCCTCTGGCTGCACGTCCCCAGCGGTGCTACAAGTGCCTGGAGCTGGGGCACGTGCAGCAAAAGTGCCCTGAAGAGGCAGATCGCCGCGCCAGGTGCTACACGTGTGGTAGCACCGACCACATGGCGCGGCAGTGCTCGGCCCCGCCGAAATGCCCGGTCTGCGCCGACCTGGGCCGCCCAGCCAATCATCGGCTGGGCGCCAAAGCCTGCGCGCCGCCACCGCCGCGACGAGGGAGGAAACCTCCCCCAACAACCGGGGCGTCCGGCCAAGCTGGTCCGGCCGCCTCGGCAACGAGGGACAAGGAGGAACCACGGGCACCCGAGCCCGCACCGATGGAAGGAGGATCCGGCCGTGGGGAGGCCATGGAAATGGCCTAAAATTCACCCCCACGGCCAAAATACTCCAAGCCAACCTCAACCACTCGGCCGCGTCGCAGGACCTTCTGCAGCAGACGTTGGCCGAGCTTGGTGTGGGGTTGGCAGTCGCGGCGGAGCCATACCGTGTCCTGGACCGCCCAAATTGGGCGGGAGACGACCTTGGCTCCGTCGCGATTATCGCCGACGGCTCCGCGGCCCTCTGCGCTTTCGCGCATGGCCGCGGGTATGTCGCGGCGACATACGGCGGCCTAGCGGTGGTAGGCATCTACGCCCCGCCCAGTGCCCCCCTCGCGACGTTTGAGCGGCTGCTGGACGAGGTCAGGGACGTAGTGTCCCGCTCTCCAGTCAGCCGCACCTTAGTCCTGGGCGACTTCAATGCCAAATCCACGGCTTGGGGTTGTCCCGGGACAGACGCGAGGGGACAAACGGTGCTGGAATGGGCGGCGGGCGCGGGGCTCCTACTCCTCAACAGGGGCTCCGCAAGCACATGCGTGCGGTGGCAGGGCGAATCGATAGTCGACCTATCATGGGCGACGCCCTGCGCCGCGCGCTGTGTCACCGGGTGGAGGGTGGCGGAGGAGGTGGAGACGCTTAGCGACCACCTCCATGTGCTGATGCACATCTCCGCCGAAAACCCCCACCCAGCCCGTCGCCCCAGGGGCGGACAGCCGCCCCGCAGATGGGCCGCCAAAAAGATGGACGAGGACGCGCTGATGGCCGCCTCCCTCGCGATGGCCTGGCCGGAGCCGCCGGCTGGGCCCGTCGCGGACGTCGACAGCGAGGCAGTATGGTTCCGGGAGTCTCTGGCGGCGGTCTGCGACGCCGCCATGCCCCGGACCGGAAAGCCTCGCAAGCGGGCCGTGTACTGGTGGTCGGGCGAAATCGCCGCCTTGCGCGCTGCAAGGGTGGCAGCCCGACGCCGCTTCACCAGGGCCCGCAGACGTGCCAACCGCGACGTCGCGAGGGAACAAACGCTATACGAGGGCTACCGAGAGGCAACGGTGGCCCTCCAGGCGGCCATCAAAAAGGCCAAGTCCGAGGCCTGGCGCGAGCTCCTAGACTCGCTAGACCGTGACCCATGGGGGCGTCCGTATAGGATCGTCTTAGGGCGATTACGCCCTGCGGCGCCCCCGGTCACGGCGAGTCTCGACCCCCCCATTCTCCGGCGTGTCGTGGACACACTCTTTCCGGTCGATCCGGAGGAGCCACGGCCGCCGGAGCCGGCGGACCCGACCACCTGGTCCGCCGAATTGGGGGTCACGCAAGGGGAGCTCGCTGCCGCCGTCCGTCGCTTGGGGGTGCGCGACACCGCCCCCGGCCCGGACGGAGTGCCCGGACGTGCCTTAAAAAGGGCACTGCGCGTCCTCGGGCCCCGGCTGCTCAGCCTATTTAATGGCTGTTTGCAGTCGGGGCGGGTACCGCTTCCGTGGAAGCGAGGGCGGATGGTCCTCGTCCCGAAGAAAGGCAAGCCCGCGGATTCACCCTCCGCGTACCGGCCCATCTGTCTCCTCGATGAAATCGGCAAACTATTCGAGCGTGTGCTCGCCCGCCGAATCGAGGAGGCAGTGTCCCGTGACGGTCCCGGCATAGCCGACTGTCAGTTCGGCTTCCGTGGGGGAAGATCGACGCTCGACGCGATCGATCACGTCGAATCCCTCACGGACACGGCCGTCTCCCAGGGTGGGGTTGCGTTGGCGATCAGTTTAGATATCGCCAACGCATTTAACTCCCTGCCCTGGGGGGCAATAAGGGTGGCACTCCGAGAACACGGGGTGCCGCCCTACCTCCAGGCCGTGATGTCGGATTACCTGCGGGACAGGGAAATCGAATTCCCGGGCCGGAACAACACCCAGCGGAGGGTACTCAGCCGGGGCGTGCCTCAGGGTTCCGTGTTAGGACCACTCCTATGGGACCTGGGGTACGACTCCGTGCTCCGCGGGCCCCTCCCCACCGGCGCGAGCGTTGTCTGTTACGCCGACGACACGCTCATAGTCGCCGTGGGGAGGGATTGGACGAGGACTGTCCGCCTGGCCGAGATGGCCGTGGCACTGGTCGTCGCCAGGATCCGAGCCTTGGGGCTCCAGATCTCGCCGCAAAAGACGGAGGTAGTCTGGTTTCACGGGCTGCCTCTGTCGCGGCGTGCGCCCCAGGCTCGGGTCTGGGTGGGTGATGCCCCCATCCAGGTCGAGGGAAGGTTTAAGTACCTCGGCCTGGAGATCGACAGCCGCTGGCGCTTCGAGGAGCACTTCGACCGTCTGGTCCCCCGGGTTGTGGCCACGTCGACCATGCTTGGTCGACTACTGCCCAACCTAGGGGGGCCCAACGCGAAGGTACGCCGCCTATATGTGGGGGTGGTGCGGGCCATGGCCCTATACGGATGTCCCGTGTGGGCCCGCGGCCCGGTGGTCAGCCGGAGCGCGCGGTGCAAATTGCGCCGCGTGCAGAGGCTAATGGCCATCCGGGTCGTGCGTGGCTACCGCACCCTACCCCACGAAACGGCGGCGGTTCTGGCGGGTGTCGTCCCCTTCGACATCCAGGCGGAGGCACACGCCGATGTATATCGGCGTCTGCAAGCCCTCCGTCTGGACGGGGACGCCCCGCCGGACGCGACGGTCGAGGCAGAGATGAGGCGCCAGTCCCAAAGATCCGCCCGCGAAATATGGCGGCGTCAGCTCCAGCGGAGCGGCGCCGACCGACAGCGGGCGGTAGGGGCGGTCCTGCCCAGCTTTGACAGCTGGCTGGACCGTAGGCATGGTGGGCTCACCTACCGAATGACCCAGGTGCTCTCCGGGCACGGATGCTTCGGGGAGTACCTGGTGAAGATAGGTGCGGAGGCGACGGCCATGTGCCACCAGTGCGGCGCGGAGCTGGACTCCGCGCAACACGCGCTGGAAGAGTGTCCCGCCTTTGCGGCTCAAAGGCGGGCGCTCCGGAGGGAGATGGGTGGCGACCTCTCCCTCCGAGCCGTGGTGGCCGCGATCGCTGGCGATCGCGGCGCCTGGCAAGCGTTCGCCTCCTTCTGTGAGGACATTATGACCCGGAAGGAGGCGGACGAGCGCGAGCGGGAGGTCGCAGACCCCGCTCGCGCAGAAAGAAGAGGGGCGCGTCGGGCAGCGGGGCGGCGGTTACGTGCCGCCCCAGCCACAGGTGGGGCTGGTCCCCCCTGAATCTGCCCGCGCGTCTCTCGGCCGGGCGGAAACGTTATCCGCCCGGCACCAACAGGCGGCCCCGCGTAAAGTCTTGGCTGCGGGCTCGGTCACTGAGCCCGCAAGCCATGCGCGGGGTCGCCAGGGCCTGGGGTCACCGGGTTGGGGACCCGGTGGCCTCCTGTCAAAAGGCCCAGAAGGGGCGTCGTCGAGGGTGTGGCCCTCTCGGCGGCGCCAATCCCGAACAGGGAATTATAAGTGGTCGCGGGCGCTGGGCGCGTAGCGCGAGGCGTCCGCGGCCACGTGGGGAGGTCAAACTCCCCACCGAAGAAGGCGCTCCGCCGCGCTGGTAGCGGCGGAGGTAGCGCGGGGGACTCCGGTAGTTTTCGAAAGAGTTCCCGGAGTCCCCCTCATGCGCTGAAGATGGCCACCGTGGAGTTTTAGTGGGTGCAAGCCCCACACTACCCCGGGATTCCCCCATCCCGGGGTGTGCGTTAGGCATTTCTCCACGTTAAAAAAAAAAAAAAAAAAAAAAAAAAATGGGTTAGGTCTGGGTTAGGTCTGGGTTGTCCCCCGGGTTGTGGCCACGTCGACCATGCTTGGTCGACTACTGCCCAACCTAGGGGGGCCCAACGCGAAGGTACGCCGCCTGTATGTGGGAGTGGTGCGGGCCATGGCCCTATACGGATGTCCCGTGTGGGCCCGCGGCCCGGTGGTCAGCCGGAGCGCGCGGCGCAAGTTGCGCCGCGTGCAGAGGCTCATGGCCATCCGGGTCGTGCGTGGTTACCGCACCCTACCCCACGAAACGGCGGCGGTTCTGGCGGGTGTCGTCCCCTTCGACATCCAGGCGGAGGCACACGCCGATGTATATCGGCGTCTGCAAGCCCTCCGTCTGGACGGGGACGCCCCGCCGGACGCGACGGTCGAGGCAGAGATGAGGCGCCAGTCCCAAAGATCCGCCCGCGAAATATGGCGGCGTCAGCTCCAGCGGAGCGGCGCCGACCGACAGCGGGCGGTAGGGGCGGTCCTGCCCAGCTTTGATAGCTGGCTGGACCGTAGGCATGGTGGGCTCACCTACCGTATGACCCAGGTGCTCTCCGGGCACGGATGCTTCGGAGAGTACCTGGAGAAGATTGGCGCCGAGGCGACGACCAGGTGCCACCAGTGCGGCGCGGAGCTGGACTCCGCGCAACACGCGCTGGAAGAGTGTCCCGCCTTTGCGGCTCAAAGGCGGGCGCTCCGGAGGGAGATGGGTGGCGACCTCTCCCTCCGAGCCGTTGTAGCCGCGATCGCAGGCGATCGCGGCGCATGGCAAGCGTTCGCCTCCTTCTGTGAGGACATTATTACCCGGAAGGAGGCGGACGAGCGCGAGCGGGAGGTCGCGGACCCCGCTCGCGCAGAAAGAAGAGGGGCGCGTCGGGCAGCGGGGCGGCGGTTACGTGCCGCCCCAGTCACAGGTGGGGCTGGTCCCCCCTGACTCTGTCCGCGCGTCTCTCGGCCGGGCGGAAACGTCATCCGCCCGGCACCAACAGGCGGCTCCCGCGCATAATGCCGCGGCGGGCTCGGCTACTGAGCCCGTCAGCCGCGCGCGGGACCGCCAGGGCCTGAGGTCACCGGGTTGGGGACCCGGTGGCCTCCCGTCAAAAGGCCCAGAAGGGGCGTCGTCGAGGGTGTGGCCCTCTCGGCGGCGCCAATCCCAATTGGGAAAAACGAAGTGGTCGCGGGCGCTGGGCGCGTAGCGCGAGGCGTCCGCGGCCACGTGGGGAGGTCAAACTCCCCACCGAAGAAGGCACTCCGCCGCGCTGGTAGCGGCGGAGGTAGCGCGGGGGACTCCGGTAGTTTTCGAAAGAGTTCCCGGAGTCCCCCTGATGCGCTGAAGATGGCCACCGTGGAGTTTTAGTGGGTGCAAGCCCCACACTACCCCGGGATTCCCCCATCCCGGGGTGTGCGTTAGGCATTTCTCCACGTTAAAAAAAAAAAAAAAAATGGGTTAGGTCTGGGTTAGGTCTGGGTTCCCCCCCATTCTCCGGCGTGTCGTGGACACACTCTTTCCGGTCGATCCGGAGGAGCCACGGCCGCCGGAGCCGGCGGACCCGACCACCTGGTCTGGGTTAGGTCTGGGTTAGGTCTGGGTTAGGTCTGGGTTAGGTCTGGGTTAGGTCTGGGTTAGGTCTGGGTTAGGTCTGGGTTAGGTCTGGGTTAGGTCTGGGTTAGGTCTGGGTTAGGTCTGGGTTAGGTCTGGGTTAGGTCTGGGTTAGGTCTGGGTTAGGTCTGGGTTAGGTCTGGGTTAGGTCTGGGTTAGGTCTGGGTTAGGTCTGGGTTAGGTCTGGGTTAGGTCTGGGTTAGGTCTGGGTTAGGTCTGGGTTAGGTCTGGGTTAGGTCTGGGTTAGGTCTGGGTTAGGTCTGGGTTAGGTCTGGGTTAGGTCTGGGTTAGGTCTGGGTTAGGTCTGGGTTAGGTCTGGGTTAGGTCTGGGTTAGGTCTGGGTTAGGTCTGGGTTAGGTCTGGGTTAGGTCTGGGTTAGGTCTGGGTTAGGTCTGGGTTAGGTCTGGGTTAGGTCTGGGTTAGGTCTGGGTTAGGTCTGGGTTAGGTCTGGGTTAGGTCTGGGTTAGGTCTGGGTTAGGTCTGGGTTAGGTCTGGGTTAGGTCTGGGTTAGGTCTGGGTTAGGTCTGGGTTAGGTCTGGGTTAGGTCTGGGTTAGGTCTGGGTTAGGTCTGGGTTAGGTCTGGGTTAGGTCTGGGTTAGGTCTGGGTTAGGTCTGGGTTAGGTCTGGGTTAGGTCTGGGTTAGGTCTGGGTTAGGTCTGGGTTAGGTCTGGGTTAGGTCTGGGTTAGGTCTGGGTTAGGTCTGGGTTAGGTCTGGGTTAGGTCTGGGTTAGGTCTGGGTTAGGTCTGGGTTAGGTCTGGGTTAGGTCTGGGTTAGGTCTGGGTTAGGTCTGGGTTAGGTCTGGGTTAGGTCTGGGTTAGGTCTGGGTTAGGTCTGGGTTAGGTCTGGGTTAGGTCTGGGTTAGGTCTGGGTTAGGTCTGGGTTAGGTCTGGGTTAGGTCTGGGTTAGGTCTGGGTTAGGTCTGGGTTAGGTCTGGGTTAGGTCTGGGTTAGGTCTGGGTTAGGTCTGGGTTAGGTCTGGGTTAGGTCTGGGTTAGGTCTGGGTTAGGTCTGGGTTAGGTCTGGGTTAGGTCTGGGTTAGGTCTGGGTTAGGTCTGGGTTAGGTCTGGGTTAGGTCTGGGTTAGGTCTGGGTTAGGTCTGGGTTAGGTCTGGGTTAGGTCTGGGTTAGGTCTGGGTTAGGTCTGGGTTAGGTCTGGGTTAGGTCTGGGTTAGGTCTGGGTTAGGTCTGGGTTAGGTCTGGGTTAGGTCTGGGTTAGGTCTGGGTTAGGTCTGGGTTAGGTCTGGGTTAGGTCTGGGTTAGGTCTGGGTTAGGTCTGGGTTAGGTCTGGGTTAGGTCTGGGTTAGGTCTGGGTTAGGTCTGGGTTAGGTCTGGGTTAGGTCTGGGTTAGGTCTGGGTTAGGTCTGGGTTAGGTCTGGGTTAGGTCTGGGTTAGGTCTGGGTTAGGTCTGGGTTAGGTCTGGGTTAGGTCTGGGTTAGGTCTGGGTTAGGTCTGGGTTAGGTCTGGGTTAGGTCTGGGTTAGGTCTGGGTTAGGTCTGGGTTAGGTCTGGGTTAGGTCTGGGTTAGGTCTGGGTTAGGTCTGGGTTAGGTCTGGGTTAGGTCTGGGTTAGGTCTGGGTTAGGTCTGGGTTAGGTCTGGGTTAGGTCTGGGTTAGGTCTGGGTTAGGTCTGGGTTAGGTCTGGGTTAGGTCTGGGTTAGGTCTGGGTTAGGTCTGGGTTAGGTCTGGGTTAGGTCTGGGTTAGGTCTGGGTTAGGTCTGGGTTAGGTCTGGGTTAGGTCTGGGTTAGGTCTGGGTTAGGTCTGGGTTAGGTCTGGGTTAGGTCTGGGTTAGGTCTGGGTTAGGTCTGGGTTAGGTCTGGGTTAGGTCTGGGTTAGGTCTGGGTTAGGTCTGGGTTAGGTCTGGGTTAGGTCTGGGTTAGGTCTGGGTTAGGTCTGGGTTAGGTCTGGGTTAGGTCTGGGTTAGGTCTGGGTTAGGTCTGGGTTAGGTCTGGGTTAGGTCTGGGTTAGGTCTGGGTTAGGTCTGGGTTAGGTCTGGGTTAGGTCTGGGTTAGGTCTGGGTTAGGTCTGGGTTAGGTCTGGGTTAGGTCTGGGTTAGGTCTGGGTTAGGTCTGGGTTAGGTCTGGGTTAGGTCTGGGTTAGGTCTGGGTTAGGTCTGGGTTAGGTCTGGGTTAGGTCTGGGTTAGGTCTGGGTTAGGTCTGGGTTAGGTCTGGGTTAGGTCTGGGTTAGGTCTGGGTTAGGTCTGGGTTAGGTCTGGGTTAGGTCTGGGTTAGGTCTGGGTTAGGTCTGGGTTAGGTCTGGGTTAGGTCTGGGTTAGGTCTGGGTTAGGTCTGGGTTAGGTCTGGGTTAGGTCTGGGTTAGGTCTGGGTTAGGTCTGGGTTAGGTCTGGGTTAGGTCTGGGTTAGGTCTGGGTTAGGTCTGGGTTAGGTCTGGGTTAGGTCTGGGTTAGGTCTGGGTTAGGTCTGGGTTAGGTCTGGGTTAGGTCTGGGTTAGGTCTGGGTTAGGTCTGGGTTAGGTCTGGGTTAGGTCTGGGTTAGGTCTGGGTTAGGTCTGGGTTAGGTCTGGGTTAGGTCTGGGTTAGGTCTGGGTTAGGTCTGGGTTAGGTCTGGGTTAGGTCTGGGTTAGGTCTGGGTTAGGTCTGGGTTAGGTCTGGGTTAGGTCTGGGTTAGGTCTGGGTTAGGTCTGGGTTAGGTCTGGGTTAGGTCTGGGTTAGGTCTGGGTTAGGTCTGGGTTAGGTCTGGGTTAGGTCTGGGTTAGGTCTGGGTTAGGTCTGGGTTAGGTCTGGGTTAGGTCTGGGTTAGGTCTGGGTTAGGTCTGGGTTAGGTCTGGGTTAGGTCTGGGTTAGGTCTGGGTTAGGTCTGGGTTAGGTCTGGGTTAGGTCTGGGTTAGGTCTGGGTTAGGTCTGGGTTAGGTCTGGGTTAGGTCTGGGTTAGGTCTGGGTTAGGTCTGGGTTAGGTCTGGGTTAGGTCTGGGTTAGGTCTGGGTTAGGTCTGGGTTAGGTCTGGGTTAGGTCTGGGTTAGGTCTGGGTTAGGTCTGGGTTAGGTCTGGGTTAGGTCTGGGTTAGGTCTGGGTTAGGTCTGGGTTAGGTCTGGGTTAGGTCTGGGTTAGGTCTGGGTTAGGTCTGGGTTAGGTCTGGGTTAGGTCTGGGTTAGGTCTGGGTTAGGTCTGGGTTAGGTCTGGGTTAGGTCTGGGTTAGGTCTGGGTTAGGTCTGGGTTAGGTCTGGGTTAGGTCTGGGTTAGGTCTGGGTTAGGTCTGGGTTAGGTCTGGGTTAGGTCTGGGTTAGGTCTGGGTTAGGTCTGGGTTAGGTCTGGGTTAGGTCTGGGTTAGGTCTGGGTTAGGTCTGGGTTAGGTCTGGGTTAGGTCTGGGTTAGGTCTGGGTTAGGTCTGGGTTAGGTCTGGGTTAGGTCTGGGTTAGGTCTGGGTTAGGTCTGGGTTAGGTCTGGGTTAGGTCTGGGTTAGGTCTGGGTTAGGTCTGGGTTAGGTCTGGGTTAGGTCTGGGTTAGGTCTGGGTTAGGTCTGGGTTAGGTCTGGGTTAGGTCTGGGTTAGGTCTGGGTTAGGTCTGGGTTAGGTCTGGGTTAGGTCTGGGTTAGGTCTGGGTTAGGTCTGGGTTAGGTCTGGGTTAGGTCTGGGTTAGGTCTGGGTTAGGTCTGGGTTAGGTCTGGGTTAGGTCTGGGTTAGGTCTGGGTTAGGTCTGGGTTAGGTCTGGGTTAGGTCTGGGTTAGGTCTGGGTTAGGTCTGGGTTAGGTCTGGGTTAGGTCTGGGTTAGGTCTGGGTTAGGTCTGGGTTAGGTCTGGGTTAGGTCTGGGTTAGGTCTGGGTTAGGTCTGGGTTAGGTCTGGGTTAGGTCTGGGTTAGGTCTGGGTTAGGTCTGGGTTAGGTCTGGGTTAGGTCTGGGTTAGGTCTGGGTTAGGTCTGGGTTAGGTCTGGGTTAGGTCTGGGTTAGGTCTGGGTTAGGTCTGGGTTAGGTCTGGGTTAGGTCTGGGTTAGGTCTGGGTTAGGTCTGGGTTAGGTCTGGGTTAGGTCTGGGTTAGGTCTGGGTTAGGTCTGGGTTAGGTCTGGGTTAGGTCTGGGTTAGGTCTGGGTTAGGTCTGGGTTAGGTCTGGGTTAGGTCTGGGTTAGGTCTGGGTTAGGTCTGGGTTAGGTCTGGGTTAGGTCTGGGTTAGGTCTGGGTTAGGTCTGGGTTAGGTCTGGGTTAGGTCTGGGTTAGGTCTGGGTTAGGTCTGGGTTAGGTCTGGGTTAGGTCTGGGTTAGGTCTGGGTTAGGTCTGGGTTAGGTCTGGGTTAGGTCTGGGTTAGGTCTGGGTTAGGTCTGGGTTAGGTCTGGGTTAGGTCTGGGTTAGGTCTGGGTTAGGTCTGGGTTAGGTCTGGGTTAGGTCTGGGTTAGGTCTGGGTTAGGTCTGGGTTAGGTCTGGGTTAGGTCTGGGTTAGGTCTGGGTTAGGTCTGGGTTAGGTCTGGGTTAGGTCTGGGTTAGGTCTGGGTTAGGTCTGGGTTAGGTCTGGGTTAGGTCTGGGTTAGGTCTGGGTTAGGTCTGGGTTAGGTCTGGGTTAGGTCTGGGTTAGGTCTGGGTTAGGTCTGGGTTAGGTCTGGGTTAGGTCTGGGTTAGGTCTGGGTTAGGTCTGGGTTAGGTCTGGGTTAGGTCTGGGTTAGGTCTGGGTTAGGTCTGGGTTAGGTCTGGGTTAGGTCTGGGTTAGGTCTGGGTTAGGTCTGGGTTAGGTCTGGGTTAGGTCTGGGTTAGGTCTGGGTTAGGTCTGGGTTAGGTCTGGGTTAGGTCTGGGTTAGGTCTGGGTTAGGTCTGGGTTAGGTCTGGGTTAGGTCTGGGTTAGGTCTGGGTTAGGTCTGGGTTAGGTCTGGGTTAGGTCTGGGTTAGGTCTGGGTTAGGTCTGGGTTAGGTCTGGGTTAGGTCTGGGTTAGGTCTGGGTTAGGTCTGGGTTAGGTCTGGGTTAGGTCTGGGTTAGGTCTGGGTTAGGTCTGGGTTAGGTCTGGGTTAGGTCTGGGTTAGGTCTGGGTTAGGTCTGGGTTAGGTCTGGGTTAGGTCTGGGTTAGGTCTGGGTTAGGTCTGGGTTAGGTCTGGGTTAGGTCTGGGTTAGGTCTGGGTTAGGTCTGGGTTAGGTCTGGGTTAGGTCTGGGTTAGGTCTGGGTTAGGTCTGGGTTAGGTCTGGGTTAGGTCTGGGTTAGGTCTGGGTTAGGTCTGGGTTAGGTCTGGGTTAGGTCTGGGTTAGGTCTGGGTTAGGTCTGGGTTAGGTCTGGGTTAGGTCTGGGTTAGGTCTGGGTTAGGTCTGGGTTAGGTCTGGGTTAGGTCTGGGTTAGGTCTGGGTTAGGTCTGGGTTAGGTCTGGGTTAGGTCTGGGTTAGGTCTGGGTTAGGTCTGGGTTAGGTCTGGGTTAGGTCTGGGTTAGGTCTGGGTTAGGTCTGGGTTAGGTCTGGGTTAGGTCTGGGTTAGGTCTGGGTTAGGTCTGGGTTAGGTCTGGGTTAGGTCTGGGTTAGGTCTGGGTTAGGTCTGGGTTAGGTCTGGGTTAGGTCTGGGTTAGGTCTGGGTTAGGTCTGGGTTAGGTCTGGGTTAGGTCTGGGTTAGGTCTGGGTTAGGTCTGGGTTAGGTCTGGGTTAGGTCTGGGTTAGGTCTGGGTTAGGTCTGGGTTAGGTCTGGGTTAGGTCTGGGTTAGGTCTGGGTTAGGTCTGGGTTAGGTCTGGGTTAGGTCTGGGTTAGGTCTGGGTTAGGTCTGGGTTAGGTCTGGGTTAGGTCTGGGTTAGGTCTGGGTTAGGTCTGGGTTAGGTCTGGGTTAGGTCTGGGTTAGGTCTGGGTTAGGTCTGGGTTAGGTCTGGGTTAGGTCTGGGTTAGGTCTGGGTTAGGTCTGGGTTAGGTCTGGGTTAGGTCTGGGTTAGGTCTGGGTTAGGTCTGGGTTAGGTCTGGGTTAGGTCTGGGTTAGGTCTGGGTTAGGTCTGGGTTAGGTCTGGGTTAGGTCTGGGTTAGGTCTGGGTTAGGTCTGGGTTAGGTCTGGGTTAGGTCTGGGTTAGGTCTGGGTTAGGTCTGGGTTAGGTCTGGGTTAGGTCTGGGTTAGGTCTGGGTTAGGTCTGGGTTAGGTCTGGGTTAGGTCTGGGTTAGGTCTGGGTTAGGTCTGGGTTAGGTCTGGGTTAGGTCTGGGTTAGGTCTGGGTTAGGTCTGGGTTAGGTCTGGGTTAGGTCTGGGTTAGGTCTGGGTTAGGTCTGGGTTAGGTCTGGGTTAGGTCTGGGTTAGGTCTGGGTTAGGTCTGGGTTAGGTCTGGGTTAGGTCTGGGTTAGGTCTGGGTTAGGTCTGGGTTAGGTCTGGGTTAGGTCTGGGTTAGGTCTGGGTTAGGTCTGGGTTAGGTCTGGGTTAGGTCTGGGTTAGGTCTGGGTTAGGTCTGGGTTAGGTCTGGGTTAGGTCTGGGTTAGGTCTGGGTTAGGTCTGGGTTAGGTCTGGGTTAGGTCTGGGTTAGGTCTGGGTTAGGTCTGGGTTAGGTCTGGGTTAGGTCTGGGTTAGGTCTGGGTTAGGTCTGGGTTAGGTCTGGGTTAGGTCTGGGTTAGGTCTGGGTTAGGTCTGGGTTAGGTCTGGGTTAGGTCTGGGTTAGGTCTGGGTTAGGTCTGGGTTAGGTCTGGGTTAGGTCTGGGTTAGGTCTGGGTTAGGTCTGGGTTAGGTCTGGGTTAGGTCTGGGTTAGGTCTGGGTTAGGTCTGGGTTAGGTCTGGGTTAGGTCTGGGTTAGGTCTGGGTTAGGTCTGGGTTAGGTCTGGGTTAGGTCTGGGTTAGGTCTGGGTTAGGTCTGGGTTAGGTCTGGGTTAGGTCTGGGTTAGGTCTGGGTTAGGTCTGGGTTAGGTCTGGGTTAGGTCTGGGTTAGGTCTGGGTTAGGTCTGGGTTAGGTCTGGGTTAGGTCTGGGTTAGGTCTGGGTTAGGTCTGGGTTAGGTCTGGGTTAGGTCTGGGTTAGGTCTGGGTTAGGTCTGGGTTAGGTCTGGGTTAGGTCTGGGTTAGGTCTGGGTTAGGTCTGGGTTAGGTCTGGGTTAGGTCTGGGTTAGGTCTGGGTTAGGTCTGGGTTAGGTCTGGGTTAGGTCTGGGTTAGGTCTGGGTTAGGTCTGGGTTAGGTCTGGGTTAGGTCTGGGTTAGGTCTGGGTTAGGTCTGGGTTAGGTCTGGGTTAGGTCTGGGTTAGGTCTGGGTTAGGTCTGGGTTAGGTCTGGGTTAGGTCTGGGTTAGGTCTGGGTTAGGTCTGGGTTAGGTCTGGGTTAGGTCTGGGTTAGGTCTGGGTTAGGTCTGGGTTAGGTCTGGGTTAGGTCTGGGTTAGGTCTGGGTTAGGTCTGGGTTAGGTCTGGGTTAGGTCTGGGTTAGGTCTGGGTTAGGTCTGGGTTAGGTCTGGGTTAGGTCTGGGTTAGGTCTGGGTTAGGTCTGGGTTAGGTCTGGGTTAGGTCTGGGTTAGGTCTGGGTTAGGTCTGGGTTAGGTCTGGGTTAGGTCTGGGTTAGGTCTGGGTTAGGTCTGGGTTAGGTCTGGGTTAGGTCTGGGTTAGGTCTGGGTTAGGTCTGGGTTAGGTCTGGGTTAGGTCTGGGTTAGGTCTGGGTTAGGTCTGGGTTAGGTCTGGGTTAGGTCTGGGTTAGGTCTGGGTTAGGTCTGGGTTAGGTCTGGGTTAGGTCTGGGTTAGGTCTGGGTTAGGTCTGGGTTAGGTCTGGGTTAGGTCTGGGTTAGGTCTGGGTTAGGTCTGGGTTAGGTCTGGGTTAGGTCTGGGTTAGGTCTGGGTTAGGTCTGGGTTAGGTCTGGGTTAGGTCTGGGTTAGGTCTGGGTTAGGTCTGGGTTAGGTCTGGGTTAGGTCTGGGTTAGGTCTGGGTTAGGTCTGGGTTAGGTCTGGGTTAGGTCTGGGTTAGGTCTGGGTTAGGTCTGGGTTAGGTCTGGGTTAGGTCTGGGTTAGGTCTGGGTTAGGTCTGGGTTAGGTCTGGGTTAGGTCTGGGTTAGGTCTGGGTTAGGTCTGGGTTAGGTCTGGGTTAGGTCTGGGTTAGGTCTGGGTTAGGTCTGGGTTAGGTCTGGGTTAGGTCTGGGTTAGGTCTGGGTTAGGTCTGGGTTAGGTCTGGGTTAGGTCTGGGTTAGGTCTGGGTTAGGTCTGGGTTAGGTCTGGGTTAGGTCTGGGTTAGGTCTGGGTTAGGTCTGGGTTAGGTCTGGGTTAGGTCTGGGTTAGGTCTGGGTTAGGTCTGGGTTAGGTCTGGGTTAGGTCTGGGTTAGGTCTGGGTTAGGTCTGGGTTAGGTCTGGGTTAGGTCTGGGTTAGGTCTGGGTTAGGTCTGGGTTAGGTCTGGGTTAGGTCTGGGTTAGGTCTGGGTTAGGTCTGGGTTAGGTCTGGGTTAGGTCTGGGTTAGGTCTGGGTTAGGTCTGGGTTAGGTCTGGGTTAGGTCTGGGTTAGGTCTGGGTTAGGTCTGGGTTAGGTCTGGGTTAGGTCTGGGTTAGGTCTGGGTTAGGTCTGGGTTAGGTCTGGGTTAGGTCTGGGTTAGGTCTGGGTTAGGTCTGGGTTAGGTCTGGGTTAGGTCTGGGTTAGGTCTGGGTTAGGTCTGGGTTAGGTCTGGGTTAGGTCTGGGTTAGGTCTGGGTTAGGTCTGGGTTAGGTCTGGGTTAGGTCTGGGTTAGGTCTGGGTTAGGTCTGGGTTAGGTCTGGGTTAGGTCTGGGTTAGGTCTGGGTTAGGTCTGGGTTAGGTCTGGGTTAGGTCTGGGTTAGGTCTGGGTTAGGTCTGGGTTAGGTCTGGGTTAGGTCTGGGTTAGGTCTGGGTTAGGTCTGGGTTAGGTCTGGGTTAGGTCTGGGTTAGGTCTGGGTTAGGTCTGGGTTAGGTCTGGGTTAGGTCTGGGTTAGGTCTGGGTTAGGTCTGGGTTAGGTCTGGGTTAGGTCTGGGTTAGGTCTGGGTTAGGTCTGGGTTAGGTCTGGGTTAGGTCTGGGTTAGGTCTGGGTTAGGTCTGGGTTAGGTCTGGGTTAGGTCTGGGTTAGGTCTGGGTTAGGTCTGGGTTAGGTCTGGGTTAGGTCTGGGTTAGGTCTGGGTTAGGTCTGGGTTAGGTCTGGGTTAGGTCTGGGTTAGGTCTGGGTTAGGTCTGGGTTAGGTCTGGGTTAGGTCTGGGTTAGGTCTGGGTTAGGTCTGGGTTAGGTTAGGTCTGGGTTAGGTCTGGGTTAGGTCTGGGTTAGGTCTGGGTTAGGTCTGGGTTAGGTCTGGGTTAGGTCTGGGTTAGGTCTGGGTTAGGTCTGGGTTAGGTCTGGGTTAGGTCTGGGTTAGGTCTGGGTTAGGTCTGGGTTAGGTCTGGGTTAGGTCTGGGTTAGGTCTGGGTTAGGTCTGGGTTAGGTCTGGGTTAGGTCTGGGTTAGGTCTGGGTTAGGTCTGGGTTAGGTCTGGGTTAGGTCTGGGTTAGGTCTGGGTTAGGTCTGGGTTAGGTCTGGGTTAGGTCTGGGTTAGGTCTGGGTTAGGTCTGGGTTAGGTCTGGGTTAGGTCTGGGTTAGGTCTGGGTTAGGTCTGGGTTAGGTCTGGGTTAGGTCTGGGTTAGGTCTGGGTTAGGTCTGGGTTAGGTCTGGGTTAGGTCTGGGTTAGGTCTGGGTTAGGTCTGGGTTAGGTCTGGGTTAGGTCTGGGTTAGGTCTGGGTTAGGTCTGGGTTAGGTCTGGGTTAGGTCTGGGTTAGGTCTGGGTTAGGTCTGGGTTAGGTCTGGGTTAGGTCTGGGTTAGGT
Source organism: Calliopsis andreniformis (assembly GCF_051401765.1). NCBI lineage: Eukaryota > Metazoa > Arthropoda > Insecta > Hymenoptera > Andrenidae > Calliopsis > Calliopsis andreniformis. The sequence goes on from NW_027480423.1 coordinate 30,826,317, forward strand.
CTGGGTTAGGTCTGGGTTAGGTCTGGGTTAGGTCTGGGTTAGGTCTGGGTTAGGTCTGGGTTAGGTCTGGGTTAGGTCTGGGTTAGGTCTGGGTTAGGTCTGGGTTAGGTCTGGGTTAGGTCTGGGTTAGGTCTGGGTTAGGTCTGGGTTAGGTCTGGGTTAGGTCTGGGTTAGGTCTGGGTTAGGTCTGGGTTAGGTCTGGGTTAGGTCTGGGTTAGGTCTGGGTTAGGTCTGGGTTAGGTCTGGGTTAGGTCTGGGTTAGGTCTGGGTTAGGTCTGGGTTAGGTCTGGGTTAGGTCTGGGTTAGGTCTGGGTTAGGTCTGGGTTAGGTCTGGGTTAGGTCTGGGTTAGGTCTGGGTTAGGTCTGGGTTAGGTCTGGGTTAGGTCTGGGTTAGGTCTGGGTTAGGTCTGGGTTAGGTCTGGGTTAGGTCTGGGTTAGGTCTGGGTTAGGTCTGGGTTAGGTCTGGGTTAGGTCTGGGTTAGGTCTGGGTTAGGTCTGGGTTAGGTCTGGGTTAGGTCTGGGTTAGGTCTGGGTTAGGTCTGGGTTAGGTCTGGGTTAGGTCTGGGTTAGGTCTGGGTTAGGTCTGGGTTAGGTCTGGGTTAGGTCTGGGTTAGGTCTGGGTTAGGTCTGGGTTAGGTCTGGGTTAGGTCTGGGTTAGGTCTGGGTTAGGTCTGGGTTAGGTCTGGGTTAGGTCTGGGTTAGGTCTGGGTTAGGTCTGGGTTAGGTCTGGGTTAGGTCTGGGTTAGGTCTGGGTTAGGTCTGGGTTAGGTCTGGGTTAGGTCTGGGTTAGGTCTGGGTTAGGTCTGGGTTAGGTCTGGGTTAGGTCTGGGTTAGGTCTGGGTTAGGTCTGGGTTAGGTCTGGGTTAGGTCTGGGTTAGGTCTGGGTTAGGTCTGGGTTAGGTCTGGGTTAGGTCTGGGTTAGGTCTGGGTTAGGTCTGGGTTAGGTCTGGGTTAGGTCTGGGTTAGGTCTGGGTTAGGTCTGGGTTAGGTCTGGGTTAGGTCTGGGTTAGGTCTGGGTTAGGTCTGGGTTAGGTCTGGGTTAGGTCTGGGTTAGGTCTGGGTTAGGTCTGGGTTAGGTCTGGGTTAGGTCTGGGTTAGGTCTGGGTTAGGTCTGGGTTAGGTCTGGGTTAGGTCTGGGTTAGGTCTGGGTTAGGTCTGGGTTAGGTCTGGGTTAGGTCTGGGTTAGGTCTGGGTTAGGTCTGGGTTAGGTCTGGGTTAGGTCTGGGTTAGGTCTGGGTTAGGTCTGGGTTAGGTCTGGGTTAGGTCTGGGTTAGGTCTGGGTTAGGTCTGGGTTAGGTCTGGGTTAGGTCTGGGTTAGGTCTGGGTTAGGTCTGGGTTAGGTCTGGGTTAGGTCTGGGTTAGGTCTGGGTTAGGTCTGGGTTAGGTCTGGGTTAGGTCTGGGTTAGGTCTGGGTTAGGTCTGGGTTAGGTCTGGGTTAGGTCTGGGTTAGGTCTGGGTTAGGTCTGGGTTAGGTCTGGGTTAGGTCTGGGTTAGGTCTGGGTTAGGTCTGGGTTAGGTCTGGGTTAGGTCTGGGTTAGGTCTGGGTTAGGTCTGGGTTAGGTCTGGGTTAGGTCTGGGTTAGGTCTGGGTTAGGTCTGGGTTAGGTCTGGGTTAGGTCTGGGTTAGGTCTGGGTTAGGTCTGGGTTAGGTCTGGGTTAGGTCTGGGTTAGGTCTGGGTTAGGTCTGGGTTAGGTCTGGGTTAGGTCTGGGTTAGGTCTGGGTTAGGTCTGGGTTAGGTCTGGGTTAGGTCTGGGTTAGGTCTGGGTTAGGTCTGGGTTAGGTCTGGGTTAGGTCTGGGTTAGGTCTGGGTTAGGTCTGGGTTAGGTCTGGGTTAGGTCTGGGTTAGGTCTGGGTTAGGTCTGGGTTAGGTCTGGGTTAGGTCTGGGTTAGGTCTGGGTTAGGTCTGGGTTAGGTCTGGGTTAGGTCTGGGTTAGGTCTGGGTTAGGTCTGGGTTAGGTCTGGGTTAGGTCTGGGTTAGGTCTGGGTTAGGTCTGGGTTAGGTCTGGGTTAGGTCTGGGTTAGGTCTGGGTTAGGTCTGGGTTAGGTCTGGGTTAGGTCTGGGTTAGGTCTGGGTTAGGTCTGGGTTAGGTCTGGGTTAGGTCTGGGTTAGGTCTGGGTTAGGTCTGGGTTAGGTCTGGGTTAGGTCTGGGTTAGGTCTGGGTTAGGTCTGGGTTAGGTCTGGGTTAGGTCTGGGTTAGGTCTGGGTTAGGTCTGGGTTAGGTCTGGGTTAGGTCTGGGTTAGGTCTGGGTTAGGTCTGGGTTAGGTCTGGGTTAGGTCTGGGTTAGGTCTGGGTTAGGTCTGGGTTAGGTCTGGGTTAGGTCTGGGTTAGGTCTGGGTTAGGTCTGGGTTAGGTCTGGGTTAGGTCTGGGTTAGGTCTGGGTTAGGTCTGGGTTAGGTCTGGGTTAGGTCTGGGTTAGGTCTGGGTTAGGTCTGGGTTAGGTCTGGGTTAGGTCTGGGTTAGGTCTGGGTTAGGTCTGGGTTAGGTCTGGGTTAGGTCTGGGTTAGGTCTGGGTTAGGTCTGGGTTAGGTCTGGGTTAGGTCTGGGTTAGGTCTGGGTTAGGTCTGGGTTAGGTCTGGGTTAGGTCTGGGTTAGGTCTGGGTTAGGTCTGGGTTAGGTCTGGGTTAGGTCTGGGTTAGGTCTGGGTTAGGTCTGGGTTAGGTCTGGGTTAGGTCTGGGTTAGGTCTGGGTTAGGTCTGGGT